>NC_051411.1:34464805-34467305 GCF_015228065.2 Penaeus monodon
GTCTACTGGGCTTGATTATTTTTCGGGTTTCTTGTTGTTCTTTTTCTTTACTTGGTGATGTTTGGTTTTACGTGATTCAGTTTTTTCTTTTCTTTCTTTTTTTTTTTTTTATTTTGCATTTTCCTCTATTCCTCCTCCCCCCTTTCAAATAGCCTTAACTTCACCCCTTTCTTCCCCCGCCTCCGCCAACGGCCCTGACACCCTCCCCTCTCCACAGGTGCCCATGTACACGACCGCCATCAAGAAGGTGCAGGTGCCCACCGTCGCCGTGCAGACGCAGTTCACGACGGTCGTCAACACCGCCCCGAGGGTCGAATACGCCACCGAATACGTCACCTCGACCCTGTACAACCCGCAGGTGCAGTACATCACCCAGCTGCAGACCGTGTACACCACCGCCTACTCCACGAAGACCATCACCAGCACCCTCATCCTGGCCATGACCCAGACCACGACCATGTACCAGCCTGGCTACACCACCAAGGTCCAGCAGCAGACCCAAGTCAAGACCAACATCATCCCCAACTACGTGACGGAGACCAAGAACCACGTGCAGACCGTTTTCCAAACCCAGACGGTCCCCATGTACGTCACGGTCACCAAGAAGGAGCAGCTCTTCACCACCGTGTGTCCTAAGTCGACCGGGGGCTACGGACGCTAAGTCTTAATTAATTCTTAATTAATTAAAGGGATTGGGGGGATTTTTAACGAGGCTCCAACTCCTTCTGCAGTCTGGGACCTTTATTTTCGTCTTCTTTATTGTCATTCTCTACTCTTCCTTCTCGTAAGCCGTCTTCACGTTTTCTTCGACGGCGGGACATCGCAGGGGGGGACTTTCCTAGAAGCTGCCTCCTCGATTCTTCACTCTGTAACAAAGTAATAAAGATGCCCTACGCGAATTGGACTTTGATGAACATGCCTTTTGATAATGGATGAAGCAGCAGGAAGGAAATGTAGTTTATAAGGATGGACAAAATGAAGGTGTATTTTTCGGCATAAACACACGGAAACGACCATATACACGGATATACACTAGCTGCGACATATAAATGTAGATGATGGATGAATATGTTTTCACAGACTAACATAAAAGCTGTCATACACATAGATACATATGTATTTTTCTACGTATATATATATATATATATATATATATATATATATATATATATTTATATATATATTAAATATATATTCTACTTGGCGCCATGTTTCACGTCGAGCTTTGTCCCAGACGCATCGAAGTGTTTTTATGCTGAAATTGTCAAGGAATGTCTACCTCTTGCTTGCTTCCCTTCAGTTTTACCGCTTAGGCTAAGGTCTCCTAATGTGCCTTTACGGATTGCATGTCCGAGGAACATGAGTTGTGTTCGGATCAATTTTCGAAGCTCGCGTCCCTGTCCGACTTCTGAGGACCCCCTCGTTGGACGCTCGGTCGGTGTAAGGGGAGCGCAACATCCTGCGGTAGAAACACATGTCTGCGGCCTCTATATTGCGCCGAGTTTTGAGCCGTCAGTGTCCAGGACTCGCAACCATCTAGGAGAATCGACCGTCGAAAGGTTTTGACGAGTCTGATTTTTAGTTGCACTGAGAGCATGCTGTCTGTTAAGGATGTACCGGAGTTTGGAGAATGCATATTTTGCTAGTCCGAATCTGCTTCCAATTTCTTTCTGGCAACGAGCATCTGAGGTGACAAGAGCTCATAAAAAAAAAAACTGAAGGAGACCTGCTGGTTTTCTATTTCTCCAAGATGCCAAGATGTTCGCTGGCTTCCACAACAGCAACAACATGCTTTTTGGGAGATTATTTATCGATGTGGGCATGAGAACTGTATCATCTGCATAACGAAGGTTGTTGTCTTGCAACCACTGATAACGATTCCCTCCTGGCGATCTTCAATCTCGCGCAGGATAACTTCAGAGTATAGAGTGAAGTAGTCAGGTGACCTCACACAACCTTGTCGGACACCTCGCTTGACGGGGAACCAGTTAGATGTTCCATCGGATATGCGGACTGCTGCAAGTTGATCTTGGTAGACTGATTGAATTAGTCTCATATCTTTGTCATCTATCCGGATATTTGCGAGGATTTTGAACAATTCTAAGTGCCGGGTCTTATCAAAAGCTGTTTGATAGTCAATTAAAACCTGATAGATGTTTACCTGATAGTGGATGGCTCTCTCGGCAAACATTCTCATGACAAAGATAGCATTCCTCGTACCTGTAACTTTCATAAACCCAAACTGGGTATCTGGTATTTCGGTTATGAGTTATCTTCTGATCCTCTGTAGAATGATTTTCAGTAGAGTTTTAAGAATATGCGACATTAGATTAATTGTGCGATATTGTGTGCGCTCAGGTGTTCCTGGGACCTTCGGCAGAGCAATGAAAAGTGATATCATCATTTCTTTAGGTAACTTGCCTGTTTCATAGACATCATTTAGAAAGTTCCAGATGAGATCAGTACCTTTCTCTCCTACGGCCTTGAGCATTTCGATGTA
>NC_051411.1:34484805-34489805 GCF_015228065.2 Penaeus monodon
ATCTATCTATCTATCTATCTATGACTCTCTCTCTCTCTCTCTCTCTCTCTCTCTCTCTCTCTCTCTCTCTCTCTCTCTCTATCTATATATATATATATATATATATATATATATATATATATATATATATATATATATATATATATATATATATACTGTTGACATGAACTACGATGCAATTGCCTGAAAGAAAGTTGATGCCACTGACCTGTCATGAAAGTGCACGACCTCTCGGTGGCAACACTAATAACAAACAAACTGTAAGGATTCTTCTGTAAAGCCGTTTTTTTTTTTTTTTTTTTTTTTTAAGGGTATATAAGAAGCCATTATAACAGAAAGTAAGTTGCTTTGTACGTCTTGTTGTGGGAACGATATCATATCAGATATAATGGGAACATTGATAATAATCGAAGAAGATTAATTAATTGGCCGATTCGATTCGATTAAAAAATAAGAAAAAATATAGAAAAAGATGTATAGATAAATACATGAATAAAATGAACTTTTAAATAATCTCTCTTTCTCTCTCTCTCTCTCTCTCTCTCTCTCTCTCTCTCTCTCTCTCTTCTCTCTCTCTCTCTCCCTCTCTCTCTCTCTCTCTCTCTCTCTTCTCTCCTCTCTCTCTTCTCTCTCTTTTTTTTTTTTTTTTTTTTTTTTTTTTTGTTTATCATCATAATCATCATCTTATTATCTTTTTCCCCCAAAAACCCACCCCAACCCCCCCCCCCCTTTTTTTTTTTTTTCATCATTAAAATCACATCATAAACATCATAAATCATCTTTTTACCATAATCATCATTTTTTCCATCCATCTCCATATCATCACTCATCATCATCACCATCATATATCATCATCATCCTCCAATTTTTATAAATCCTATAATTTATAAAAAATTTTTATATCATTATCAAATTTGAATTTTATAAAATTTCTAATATCATTATCATAAAAAAAGAAAACCATTTAATCCATCCATCCCCATCATTCATCATCATCCTAATCATCACACATCATCATCCCCCTCCCCTATCTCATCATCATCACCACACACATATCATCATCCCATATCATCTACATATCATCCCCCCAATCATCATCATCCCCCATTTTCATCACCATCATATCATCACATCATCATCTCATCACATCATCACTCATTCATCATACCTCACATCCCACATCCCTCATCATCCCACATCATTCACACCTACCTCATCATAAATCATCATTAACCCCCATCACACCCCAAATCATCACCATCATCACCATCATTCACCTATCATCACCATCATCACACCCTCATCTCTCACCTCTCATCAATCATCTTTTCCCCCTTTTTAAATACCATCATACTAACCCACATCACCATCATCATCATCATCACCCCCATCATCATATCATCTAAATTCAAAACCATCATCACATCACATCCCCATCATCATCCCATATCATCATCACCCTCCCATATCATCATATCATCATTCATCACCATGACATCATCATATCACCATCATCATCATCATCACACATCACGATCACATATCCCCATCATCATCATATCATCATCATCCCCATACATATCATCATCACATCACCATCATCACCCATCACCATATCATCACATATCCATAAAATCTTTTCACACTCTTTCCATTCATCAATACTCATCATCACCATCATCCATCTCACCCTCCCCTCTCTCTCCACAACACATCATCACAATCTCATCATATCACATTTTCACCATCATCCCCTCTCATCACCAATCATCCCATCATCATCATCTCATCCATCACCATCTTTCTCATCATCATACCCCATCATATAATCATCATCCCCATCATCTCATCCATATCACACGATCTCATCATCACCATCACATCATCATCCATCTCACCACATCACATCATCATATTCATAAATCATCATCAAAATTTAAACTCACATCATCACCTCATCATCACTCACACTATCATCACGATATCATCTCCCCATCATCATCTCATTCATCATCACCCCTCATCATCATCACCCCAAATTATCATCATCACACAAACATCTCACCCCCATCATCATATATATCATCTCCCTACACCATCATCATCACATAATCATATTCATGTATCATCATACCAACATCATTTCATCATCACCAAATCATCATCCCCCCTATCATCCCATCATTCATCACACCCCCCATCATCATCTATAAACACCCTCGACTATCTCCATCTCATCCTTTCCCCCATCTCACTATCACCCCCATCATCATCTCACCATCATCAACCATCATTCATCCCCCTATCATCACGATAACATCATCACCTTTCCATCATCACTCACACAATCATATTCATCTCCCAAATTCATCCCCATACATCATAAATTAAATCCCCTTTCATTAAATCATTCTTCATCATCACCAATCATCTCATCATCATCATCACATCATCCCATAAATCTCTATACCCATCATCCCATCACCCATCATCCTCTCAACAATCATCATACACCATCATAACCCATTCCATCACCCATTCAATCAATCATTCATCCCACCCCAAACATACATCATCATCATCATCTTTCTCATCACATATCCCATCTTTCCCATCTAAATCTCATCCCCATCATCAATCATATCATCAATCTTTATCATCGTCACCCATCATAATCATCAATCATTCACATCATCATCAATCACACGATCTCCATCATCACCATCATTCAACCATATCATACATCAACAAATCCACCCCCAATCATTCATCGTCATAATCATCAACCATCACCATTCATCATCGCACATCATCTTTTCATCTCATCATCACATCATAAACCCCATCGTTAAATTAATAATACAACATCAAACCCCATCACCCATCATCACATCCATACCACATCATCTCATCATCATCACCCAAAATCAATATCGTCATATCACCCTTCACAACCCAATCATCACCATCATCATCATCATCATCATCATCTCACCCCTTCATAAATCATCATTCATCATAACCCTATCAAACCATCTCATAAATTCAAATAATATCACGACACCCATCCATCATCATCTCAGCATATCATCATCGTAAAACCATACATCATCTCACGTCATCAACTATCTATCATCATGTCATCATCTCATAATCATAAAAATAACAATTTTCCTCACCATCAACCACCATAATCATCTATCGTCATATAAAATCACTCATCCATCCACCCAATCTATCGCATCATCATCATCTTCTCTCATATATATCATCGTCATCACATATTCTCATCATAAAATCATCATCGTCATATCATAAAAATCATCATCATCGTCATATCATCACGTCATCATCATCATCATCGTCATCATCATCATCATTCCGTCATATCCCCCCCCTTCATCACCCATCTCATATTTCATCATAGCATCATCATCATTCCATCCACATCATCGTATCATCATCATCATCACCCCCAAATATCACATCCATCTCATCACCTATAATCATCATCGTCATCATCATCATCACCCCGTCATAAATCACCCGGTCTCATCATCAATCACCCGTCATCATCACACAGAAACCCCAATACGATCATAAATTCGTTCATCATCACATCACCCCATAAATAAATTCATTTTCATCTTCTATCCATCGTATTATCTCAAACATATCGTCACATCATCTCCCCAATCATCATCATCATCTCGTCTATATCATCATGTCATCATCTCATCCGTCTCTCATCATATCGCCCTATCATCATCTCATCATCGTCTCTCTCATCATCGTCTCTCATAATCACACACCATCACCATCACATCATCGTCATCATCACATCATCGTCATCATATCATATCTCTCCATATCATCGTCTCACATCATCATCGTTATCAAAAGTTTTATGATAGATAAAAAAGGTTTCTTAAGTCATTTGTAAAGGTAGATGGGAGTTATATACCTGTTGTTTTTGTTTTTTTGTTGTTGTTGTTTTTGTTGTTGTTTTGTAGATATTATGATTAGGACAGTTATCACAAAGATTTCGGATAGTGCTCGGCCATCACTTTTAGAACGCCGTTTTACGTTCTTTTATTTTAATTTTCATTTTTTAGCTTAAAAAAAAAAAAAATCTTCTATATCCTCCTTCTGCTCTCTGCTAAGGCGTCTTTATAGGCGAGTCCTTGAGATTTTTTTTTTTTCTTCGTCTTCTGATTCGTCTTTTTGTGCTTGCTTGCACTCTGTGATATCGATAGTAATAATGCACACACGCGGACATATATTTATCTCTACATCTATATCTACATTTAGTGTGATATTTTTTCTATATATTTACACACGCACACACACACACCACACCCACAAAACAAAACCCCACACACACAACACCACCACACACACACACACACACACACAACAACACAAAACCCCACACACACAAACACACACAAACCACACACCCCACACACACACCCCCATAATATAATATTATAAATATAAAAATAATATATATAAAATATAATAATGTGTGTAATTTTTATACACACACCAACACACACCGGGGTGTGTGATGTGTGTGTGTGTGTGTGGTGTGTGGTGAGTGCTTCTTGTACTATCTTTTGGTGAGAAACACGATCAAAGGTAAAAAAAAATATCAACAAAGTATAGACACAATTCATTCTTTGTTGGCAAGTCAGCCTATCGAGCAGGAATATTTATAAATTCCTTTAACAGAAACTTACTGCCCCGTTGCCAGCTGTTTCGTTCCATGACCCTACTTGGAAGATTCAGTGAGTGTTCCTTATTGCCAAGGTTTCCTGTAGGCCAGTGGAGGGGAAAAATCATGAAAACCCTTTGTAGAATTTTTTCTCCACCCAAAGCATAGTCGAAGGCCCTGTATACTTGTGGAGACCCCCATTTGAATTTTTATTTTTGCTAAGTAAAAAAGAGCAGTTACATACGGGGGAAAATTTTCTTTTTCCAAAACAAAAAATTTATGC
>NC_051411.1:34502305-34507305 GCF_015228065.2 Penaeus monodon
CTATACTAATCCATACTAATAATCTACACTGGTATAACTAGAATTACTCATTGCTGTTCTAAGCAACATAGATGTGTGCCTCTCATTCAAGTTCAGACAGTTTTAATGTTTGAATTTTGGATATTAGGGAAAGATATTTTGTGCATATTTTCCATTTTGTCAAGTTTTCATTCTTTTTGCAAACAAACCATATCAACATTATTAGCCCTTTTAGTATTGGAGGGCTAGATAAAGTCTCATTTTGAAAGCACATGCATAGGGTTTCTCAACCTTTACCATTGTTCATTCCGGTTTTTTCCCACCAAATAGAGTAATTAGTCTAATACTAGAAACAAGAATACCATTAATAAGATAGATAAGAATAATAGATAATAGAAGCACAGTATGCCCTGATCTTACCCTCTTTCTCCCGTAGGCAAGAAAACAGCACGAGACATATGTGGCCACCTTACGTGAGATCGGGCTGGATGTGATCGAGCTGCCCCCAGACGAGGTCCACCCCCACTGCATGTTCGTTGAAGATGTGGCTGTGGTTTGTAATGGCATAGCACTCTTGACCAGACCTGGGCACCCATCCAGAGAAAAGGAGGTATGTACATATTCTGTGTTATCAATTTTTTTTTTCGTGTTCCTTTTTTACTGTGTTGGTGCTGTTATTGTTATTGTTTTCTTGTTTGTGACTATTGATTTTGTTAGTTTTATAGGGGTTATGTATATAATTCAGTGTTAAGAATTTGCTTAATGTTATTGTAGTGATTAATGCTGGTGAGATATGCATGGATGTTTACCTATATGGTATCAGAACTGAATACAGAAAATAGCTGCAAGGTGATGCTAACAAGGATCCTGCTATAGTCTGATTAATTTGTTCTTAACTTTTTTCTTTTTTCTTGATGATTTAGAATTTTAATTCATACAAGTGACCCAGAGTATAAGCATTAATATTTTTATTATTATCAGTATTATCTTGTTTATTATTATTATTATTATTATTATTATTATTATTACTATTATTGCAGGTTGAGTACATGCGATCCATATTGAAAAATGAACTCGAGTTGCCCGTCATTGAGATCAGCGACAGCAAAGCAACGCTAGATGGGGGGGATGTGCTATTTACAGGTAGGCAAGAGGTTCTTTCATTTGATATCTTTATCAGGTTTGGAGTGAAAGCTCAAAACAAGAAAGCTCTTTTCAGAAAGAAAGATGTTAAAGCTGTTTGTCAGAAAGCAGCTCTTCAAGTTTTGGATTCTAAGCTTAGAAGAGTGAAGATATTTGTCTGAAAGGAATTATGATTTATTCTGTTGTTAGATTTGTTGATTTCAAGTACTTTGCTCTAATCCATTGACAGTAAATTACATCCTAGCATGTCATGGAGACAGTTCCCAGATACATCATCACATCATTAGTCTTTGTCACACTTGCTGGTAGGATGTCTCGTGTGGTATATGCTACACAATTGCCTTAATGTGTAGAGTGGCATGCACTATGCATGTCCATCCTTGCCAGCATTTATGGAGAGTTTTACCATCATTATTATTTTAAAGCTGGTTGTTTTTGTAAAGTTCAGAGTTTCTAACTTCACATATGAAGCTTGTGTCTTTAAGGGTATTCTCATTTTAGCTGCAGCCAACCCCTTATATTATTTATATGGAAGAATGTGAAGGTTTCTGCTATGTTATTTCTCTGTAGAGTTTATTGAAAACAAGATATAAAATTATGAAGCTGCTCATATTCACAGCCAGTATTTCTTCACTTTGTATGATGAGAGAGAATTGTTTCCTCAAGGACCTTATGTCTGGTTTCAGGCAAGGAATTCTTTGTGGGTTTGTCATCCCGCACAAACCAGGCCGGAGCATGTGCCCTTGCGTCTGCCTTTCCTGAGTTTCCGTGCACACCGATCAAGGTCAGTGCTGTTTATACTACTATGATTTTTTCACAATATATTTTCTTGATGTCATACCCTTCATTTTGCATAAAGTAAAATCTGATGCTTCCTGTGATGACATGCCATTTCTGAAAGGATGAATGTTTAACCCAATGTCAGCGGGTGGCAAGACTGCAATGCCATGGACACTGTAATGAAAGTTTATCTATTGTCTTTACACATAGATGGCTCGACAAGTGCTTAGTCACCAAGAAGTCAGCTATTAGTCTTGCCTATCTCATCTGTTTACCCTTTTCCTTGATTATTTGAAAGCTTCATTTCTGTTAATTTATTGTCCTTGATGTTATTAATACTTTAAAAACAATTTGATAATCATAATATCAATAAGAATGACAACAATTCCAGTATTAATAGTATTGGAAAGAAAAGCCCACCAATGCAAGGAATGGGGAAATCAGGATCGGTCACTAGGGCCAACTGCTGGCTGAGCATCATGGAGCCATCTGTATGTAACAAAACTCACTAAAATCTAAAGGGGACAGTACATAAACCTGCTGACATTGGGTTAAGTAAACCTTTCAATGTCTATAGTGTGTTAAAGTTTGTGAAATATGGATTCATGCTTGTCTTGCAGGTAGATAATGCCTTACACCTAAAGTCTCTGTTAACAATGGCTGGACCGGAAGTCATATGTGTGGGCAACACTCCGGAGGCCAAAGACACCCTCAAGGTAAAAATATATAGGAAATAGTTTGTGGTAATTGGTATAGCTTTTTCTTTTTTTCTTTTCTTTCTTTCGTTTTTGTGACACCTGCTCAGTTTTTTGCGTTTCTTTGTCATGTAGTGAATAATTGTTCCATTTTATAAAGAATTACCTGCTTAGGTTTCTTATTGGTTCATACACATTTATATAGAATTATATACTTGGTTGTCTTCCTTTTCTCTTGTTCCTCTCCCTGCTTCTCTTACTTCTTCTCTGGCCTTGTCCTCATGACGTTAAGTCCTCAGATTGTTTACTCTGCTTCCAGAGAATTGAGAGAGAGGCCACTTTCCGCTACCAGACCCTAACTGTGCCAGACCTGGCTGCTGCCAACGTGGTTTTTGCCAATGGTTTCCTTCTACATGGAAGTGAAGACGAGTATCCAGGATCTTCCAAGGTGATATTTCCATTTGTTTTATAGATTGATATAGATAGATATGTTAAATTTCTGTTCTTTTGTTGACATTTTTGTTGTGTGCAAAATTCCTATTTTTTCAGTGTGATACACTGTCTTCTGAATATCAGATCAAGTGTGAAAAGAGAATGATATATAGGTGTGTAATATTTGGTAGAAAGTTATTGTTGATTTACAATATTGAGAGGAAGAGTGGAAATTTTCAAGAAAATTAACTAGAAATGGAATTTACTTCACTTTGTGCTCAGTCATTTTAACATGTAATAATTAAAGCAGAAAAAATAAAATATTCTATACTTCTATTTCAGATCTTTGAAGAGAAACTCTCCCACTGGACCTTAAAACCGATGGCCTTTACTGAGTTGTTGAAGTCTGGGGGCAACCTCTCAAGTTGTTCCATTCTCATACGCAAATCTCGGCATCTCAAGAATATCATGTAACATTGCTCTTAACATTACATTCAAGACTCCTTCGGGAATCATATTCAACTGTGTAACTATATATATGTACATACATATACATGTACATATATGCATAGATGTTTGTATGCATTGTTTGCACATACACATTGTATATATGCTGGATATATACAAATACAACTACAGGTCATATACAGAAATAGTTGAGAAGTTAAACCAGTGTAAATGCTAGCTGATACATATACCTTCTTAAGACTAGGAAGGTAACAGAGAAGGTGTAGTCCAAGAGCAGAGTCTTTTTATCGTAGATCACAAGATAATTAACTTTTTAAAAAGCCCTCAGATACTTAGACCTTGTCTCAAATTTTTGTCTGGGATGAAAAAGGCCGCAGGTGAAGTCACGGCCACTTAAAGTCTCAGGACGTCTATGCTATGCAGTCGATATATATCTCCCAAGTTTTGTGAATATTCCTCGCTGATATATCTCAAGGTTAGGGTATGTGTGATGGGCTTAGTGTATGTATGAATAGATATTGGGTGCTCACAGGAAAGTGTACAGATAGATTATGATTTATTGGTGGTATTGCTGATCTTCAGTAAGAAAACAGGTGCTGATGCTCCGTAAACAATCAGCTTTTGATATCTCTTTCCACTATGGATCTGAAGGATGCACAACTTTTCTATATTAAGGTGTTGGATTTTCAGGGGTGGAAAATAGAAAATGTTGTGGGAATATTTTTTTTTTTTTTTTTTTTTTTTTTCTATCTTCTTCTTCCTCCATCTTCTTTTACTCAGTGGAAGTCAACACTTGGATGAAGCAAGTGCTTGATGCATATTTGGCCTTTAAAGGTAGTATTATTAGAAGTCACCCTGTAAGTAGCTGCAGCACTTTCCATGCCCTCTCAGAGATGATAGTGATTTTGTAACACCTTATTCCTGTACAAAAGGTGAATTCACTAATCTTAATGATGAAAGACACCAGCAGTGCCATGTATATTTTGTCACCAGCTTAGGCAGTGCAGTAATTTTAACTTTAGTGACGATAAGCCAACTTTTTTATACACATTTACCACACAGTTCTTGTATGAATTTCTGCTGGGAGACATCAATGGTAATCTCTCTTCTGGTACAGAGCTTTCTCGGGACTAAGCACAGGCAAGCTACAGGCCCTACCTTATGACGTACCACATAGCACTCTTGTTAACCATGGTTGTGAATATCCTCGCTGATATAGTATTAATAACTATTCTCATTTCTGTGCTTCGTTTTTTCCTTTCTTTATCTATATCTTTATTTCTTAGGAGGGAGTATTTCAGATTTTTTTTTTTGTTTTTTTTGTTTTGGGGGGTGGGGGAGTATTTCAAACGAGGAGGAGCTCTTGTAGAGAAAGTCTTTTCTTCAGATCTGTAGGATGCCTCTCAAAGGATATTCATAACTGTGGAGTGGGATTTTCTTTTCTTCTTCCTTTTCATTATTATTAAAGGGAAGGGAGGGGCAGCATGTATCTTTAGTGGCATT
>NC_051411.1:34539805-34544805 GCF_015228065.2 Penaeus monodon
AATACCTTATCTTCCGGGAAACTGCCTACGTTTTTTTTTCACAAGCAGCACCAGTATCGGTGCCACAATAAAAAAGACAACTCATTTGCAACTCAGTATCTGTTTTACAATAAAAGAGACCTCACATTCAGTCACTATCTTATTAATTGTCTACAGTGCCTGCTGTGTATAGTGATTACTTCAAGAAACAAAAACACAAATGTAGATATAGAAAGGGTAATTATGATGATGATGGTGGTGATGGTGATGATGATGATGAAGCTATAGAACTAATGGTGATAATAATGATTGCACTGACAAAGATGATTGTTATAATATCAATATTTATAATGATGATAGCAATCACAGTGGTAATGACAGTGATGATAATGATGAAAATAATCTTGATAAGAATGATAATCACAATCTAATAATAACAATAATAATAATACCAATAAATTATGTAAGTTGAAGTAATATCTATTTATCACCTACGACCTTTTGCAAGTGGTTGTAGGTGATCCTTAAAATGGTATTTAGAAAAAAAAAGAAAAGATAAATTTTGGTCCGACGTATTTCTTTTTTTTTGGGGGGGGAGGGGCACTCAAAACTGAGACTTGACAATGATATATATTTTAGATAGATAGATACATACATACATAGAGAGAGAGAGAGAGAGAGAGAGAGAGAGAGAGAGAAAGTAAGTGAAACTGCAATATCATTCATAGTCTCATTCTTTCTCTCTCCTCTCACGCTTCCTCCTTCTCTCTCTCTCTCTCTCTCTTTCTCATCCCCTCTATCTTTTCATAATAACACCTTTACAATTCTTATATTTTTTTCTCTTTATAATTCATCATCACTTTGCCAGTTCCAAAAGATATGGTTATACATTTCAAGATTTTTTTTCACCTAATAAACCAAATTACGTAACATTATAGACTGTAACCTGAGCACATGTCTCGGATTTCCCATATTTTAGGCGTCATTTGGAAGATTCCCATGACCCCCCCCACCCCAGTCCCCTCCCTTCCCCCCCTCCCCTCTTGTCGCAGCGCTCTCGATACTTCTTTCTCTCCTATTCTCTCTCTTTTCTATTTTTTTCTATCTCTCTGTCTCTTTCTTTCTTTCTCTCTCTGTGTCTTTGTCTTTCTCTCACTCTCTTTCTTTCTCTCTCCTTCCACCCTTCTCTCTCTCTCTGTCTTTCTCCCTTCCCCCTCTCTTTCTTTCTTTCTTTCTCCCTCCTTCCCCCCCTCTCTCTTTCTCTCTCTCTCTCTCTCTCTCTCTCTCTCTTCTCTCTCTCTCTCTCTCCCTCTCTCTCTCCTTCCATTCCTTCTCACCCTCTCTTTCATTCCCGAAGACATTCAAATACATTATCAGCCGCTTTCACCATCATGACGTCAAGAGAAATGGGAAAAAGACAGATGCTGATAAAAGGGGTCTAGAGATAACATGTCTGGGGGTGGGGTGGGGTGGGGGGTGGGGGGAGGGGAGAGGTAGGAGGAAAAATAACTAAGTTCTCTCATATCAAACGCGACTCTGTCCAAGTGAACAGGTACGTCTGCCTAATTCATATTATTATTAACCTCTTTTCTATTTTATTCAATTATTGCTGTCCTTATTATTACTATTATCATCATTATTTTTACCATTATTATTAATACTATCATTATCACTATTACTACTACTACTACTACCATTACTACTTTCTTCTTTTAACGGTAGGTTCATGTCTGAGCCGCCGTGGTCACAGCATGATACTTAATTGTAGTTTTCACGTTGTGATGCTCTTGGAGTGAGTACGTGGTAGGGTCCCCAGTTCCTTTCCACGGAGAGTGCCGGTGTTACCTTTTAGGTAATCATTCTCTCTATTTTATCCGGGCTTGGGACCAGCACTGACTTGGGCTGGTTTGGCCACCCAGTGGCTAGGTAGGCATTCGAGGTGAAGTTCCTTGCCCAAGGGAACAACGCGCCGGCCGGTGACTCGAACCCTTGAACTCAGATTGCCGTCGTGACAGTCCGACGCTCTAACCATTCGGCCACCGCGGCCTTGACGATCATGGGCTTTCCATGATTTTTCTTGGCAATTTAGAGCGGTGGTTTGCCATTGCCTTCCGCCCGGTGTTTTTATCGAGTCACCATCTCTATTTACCCGGCACTGACTTGGGCTGGCTTGGCCACCCAGTGGCTAGGTAGGCAATCGAGGTGAAGTTCCTTGCCCATGGGAACAACCCGCCGGCCGGTGACTCGAACCCTCGAACTCAGATTGCCGTCGTGACAGTCTGGAGTCCGACGCTCTAACCATTCGGCCACCGCGGCCCCACCATTACTACTACTACTATCATTTTCATTAATATTATCATCATTATTGTTTGTTCTATTATTATTGTTATTATTATCATTATAATTATTACTACTTCTACTACTATTATTATCATATTATTACTATTAGCATCTTCTTTATTAATAGTTTCATTATCATTATCATCATTATTGTTATCATTATCACTATTTCTATAATAATGATAATAAATAATAATAATGAAATAATAATAGTTATATTTATAATAATGATAATAATAACAATAATAACAACAGCAACAACAACAAAAATAATATAGCAGTAATAATAATAATAGTAATAATAATGGTAATGGTAATGATCAAGGCAATAATAACAATAATGATAATAATTCTTATTACTATCACTATCATAAAATCATAAGAGTAATAACAGTAATCATCATAATTGCCATAATTATCTTATTATCACCATTACCATCGTTATCATAATTATCATTAAATTATTATTATCGTCATTATGTTGATGTCAGTATCGTTGCCATGTAGTATTATTATTGTAAATACCCTTATTATCATCATTAATTACAATAATCCTCTTTATTCTTGTCATTATCATTATTGTCGATTTATCACCATCATTATTGTCAATAATATTTTCATTATAATTATCATCGCATTTATGATAATTATTATAATCATTAATATTATCTTTCCCATAAATATAATCACTGCCAAAGCTATTTGCATTTGCCTTAATCCCTTTAAATATATTACATGTCGAATAATAAATGATAATAAACTATTGTTAGCGAACTGAACGTTTCATACATAACAAAATCTATATAATATGTAAAAGTCTCGCCACTTTGGTATATTAGGTCGTGAGGATTGCGTCATTGGTACCTTTCCTCAGATGCTGGGGATTCACCACTACCCAGGCGGTCAAATCAGTGTTTGTATGTACGCACACACACATTTATGGTGTGTGTGTGTGTGTGTGTGTGTGTGTGTGTGTGTGTGTGTGTGTGTGTGTGTGTGTGTGTGTGTGTGTGTGTGTGTGTGTGTTTATGCATGTATATATATACATATATATAATATATATATATATATATATATATATATATATATATATATATATATATATATATATATATATATACATAGGCACATACATATACATACACTTATATATATATATATATATATATATATATATATATATATATATATATATATATATATATATATGTAGGTAATGTCTAAAGCCGCGGTGGCCGAATGGTTAGAGCGTCGGACTCAAGACTGTCACGACGGCAATCTGAAATCGAGGGTTCGAGTCACCGACCGCCGCGTTGTTCCCTTGGGCAAGGAACTTCACCTTGATTGCCTACCTAGCCACTGGGTGGCCAAGCCAGCCCAAGTCAAGTGCTGGTCCCAAACCCGGATAAATAGAGAGAATGATTACCTAAAAAGGTAACACCGGTACTCTCCGTGGAAAGGAACTGGGGACCCTACCACGTACTCACTCCAAGAGCATCACAACATGAAAAATACATGCTGTGACCACGGCGGCTCAAACATGAACCTACCGTTAAAAGAAGAAGAGGTAATGTCTGCTCAAGAACATGTCATAGAACCTGAAAAATACATATCTCTCAAGATTGCGGAGGCTGGTAGCCAAGCATAAGATCAGCTCAATATCGTTAGTTTAAATAGACTACCAAAAACCACAGTGGATCGTGGAATTTTAAAATAAATGTTAAAATGGCCCAAACATAAAATTAAATTGTCTGTATTTGTACTGTAATGTATCGCTCATCTTCAGACTGTAAAAATAATTATAATAATAAGTGATAATAACAAGAATAATAATGATAAGAAATAATAAAAATCGTATTGGAGAAAAGTACAGAATGATTACATACGAGGAGTGCAGAGAAATAGTAATAATAACAATTCTTAATAGTTTTTTCTCATTAACGTTTGATGGCATCAAAGTCCACTGTAACTGGCACTCCTGTACGCATGATACTTTGATACAGGTAGCCCCACTCTGTCTCCAATGAAAATCCTAGCTGGCAACTTGGCTTCATTGTCTTTATTCATTAGATATTAAATACTGATCTTATTTTTTTAAATATTTTTTTATATTTCTTTTTTTTCTTGGTTTCTTTTTTATTATCATTTTTACCATTAATATTACTGAACTATTTTTTCAAAGAAAATGCAATAAAAAAATAACAGTTACCATCATATATCGCACAGACTGGTTGGGCCAAAAAGGGGGGCGGAACCAACAACGTCATCACGTTTAACAACTGAGAGTAGATGTAGATAGAAACATACTTCTTTGTAAAATTTACTCGATATTGCTAATAATTGCAAGAGGGAAAATCAAAATTCCCCATTTCATTTATGATAATGATGAGTTCCTTATCATAAACAGCCGTGAGAATACTGTGAAAAGGTTGATTTAATTTTCGGGTTCGACTGGCTGCATGGAAGTGGGGCTACCTGGTTATATGTAGCTTGCCGGTACCGTTGATGTCATGCGCAGGGTCTAGAGAACTACTTGTCTAAACATTGGTCATACCCTTAACAGATAAAGCTAAGCAGAACGGCAGAGTGACGAGACCTTACTTGTATAGACACTGGTATACCATTTGCTGATAAATTTACATAATCATATATTGTACATCATAACTTTCATTTTTATTGTC
>NC_051411.1:34547305-34567305 GCF_015228065.2 Penaeus monodon
TGATAGCTAGATACGTAGGATACGATAGCAAAGAGGATACAGAGATTCTGACACATCTACTTCAACATCATCTTCTCTATCTTCTCCATTTCCTTCATCTCCTCCATTTCCTCCATCTTCTCCAATTCCTCTCTCTTCTCCATCTCCTCAATCTTCTCCATTTCCTCCATCTCCATCTCCTACATCTTCATCTCCTCCTCCATATCCTCTACCAACTTCATCTCCATCTCTCCTCCATCATCTCCATCTCTCCTCCATCATCTCCATCTCCTCCCCCAGGTATTGGTCGAGATGGAGGAATAATCGCCAACATCACCGACATCGAAGGCGGTGCGGGAGGAGAGTACTATACCACCTACTGGCCTGAGCCTTCGTTTGTTTCCTCGAAACGCTATTCTCTTATATTCGACGACTACGAGTACGTCAGTTTTTGAATATCTTTGGGTTTATTCTATTTTTTTTTTTTTTTAGTGGGGGTGGGAGGGGGGCGGTTTTTTTTTTTGGGGGGGAGTGGGGGAGGGGTGCGGGCGTTTTTTTGTGTGTTTTTGATTTTTTTTTTTTCTATTTTCAGGTTGATGATTTTTTGGTTATCTGATGTTTGGTTCACGGGTGATATCATATGTTTTTTTTTTGTTGTTGTTTTTTGAAGTTTTTTATAATCCTTTTTCATGATCTATTGTGTGTGTGTGTCATTGTTAAAGTGGGTTGGTCGGTCTTCCTCTGTTTTTTTTTTTTTTATTCTTAAGAGTGGATATTTTTGATTTAGTGAGGGATGAGCATAAAATGATAAGATCTAAAGTGGTCACCCGTTGAAATGTGTCAAAGAAAACGAGAATATTCTTAGCGGAGACTTATCAGTATTTAGAAGTTAGTTAAATCAACGTGTCTTTCAGCATAATTTAACGAATATGATGAGTGCTATTATTATTACTATTATTATGTTACTGTCAATGTTGTTGCTGTGGCTGTTATTATTAAGATATTTTTTATTATTATTATTACTACTATTATTATCATTATCATTATCATTATTATTATTATTTTTACTATTATTACTATTATTACTATTACTGTTATTACTATTATTACTATTATTACTATCATTACTATCATTACTAGTATTACTGTTATTACTATTACTTCTATCATTATTATTATCATATATGTGTTAAATCAAGACAAATAATTTTACAAACCACAGAACATCACTCACCCTCTCCTACCCATTGCAGTTACATGGTCATGAACTTCAGTCAACCAAACTACCACGAGTTCTACATCCATAGCCATTCGTTCTTGCTCAGAATGTACTTCAATGACACGATGATGAACCTTATCCCGAGCAAGGTCCATTATTCGCCTACGCTCCCGGATTGGATAATCACGGGGACTATCCTGAGTCTGCAGAGGGGGACACAGGAGGTGAATGGAAGGGGGATTTTGGGGTGTGGGGGAGGGGAGTGGGGGTGGTGAAGAGGTGGGGGAAGGGAGGGGAGATGTGGTTGAGGGGGATATGTGTGTGTGGTGGGGGGAGGGGGGGGGGTGGGGTTTGGAGTATGTGTGTGTGTGGTTGTGTGTGTGTGTGTGATGTGTGTGTGTGTGTGTGTGTGTGTGTGTGTGTGTGTGTGTGTGTGGTGTGTGTGTGTGGAGTGGATAGAGGGTGGAGGTTAGTCATGTGTGTGGGAGTGAGTGGGAAGTTGGGGTGGGAGGAGTGGGAATAGGGGTAAGGTATGTGTGGGTGAGGGTAGTGTGTGTGCGCGTTCGTGTGCGTCTCTTTGTCTTTGTGTGTGATCTTTGCGCGCTCGCGTGTGTATATACATCCATATATATTTATCTCCAAGTGTTTCGTCTTAAACCAAAACCTGTACCACCAGTACCACGACATTCCACCCATAAGAAAAGGCAAAAAACACCCCATTTGAAACCCGCCCGCCCGCAGGTCCTCGACTACTACGAGCTGGCCAAGGGCGCGGGCGTGAACGTGAGCGCCCTCTGGATCCAGGACTGGTCTGGCACGACGGAGACCCTCTTCGGCCACCGCGTCTACTGGAACTGGCAGTGGAACCAGACCTACTACCCTGGTCAGCGGGCGCTTTGCTGGTCTTGTTGTTATATTGGCTATTATTGTTACTATCGTCAATTATTATTATTATTGTTATCATTATTATCATTATTATGTACGTGTACGGACTTTCGTGTGTAAGTAGGTATTGTATATATAAATGCAGGCACAGAAAAAACGCACGCACACACACACACACGCACACACACACACACACACACACACACACACACACACACACACACACACACACACACACACACACACACACACACACACACACACACACACACACACAACACACACACACAACACACACACACACACACACACACACACCACACACACACACACACACACACAACAACAATTATGATAAAAATGATAACAATAACTTTATTGACAATACCACCCAACAAAAAAGGTTAATAGACAAACGAATCCCCCCCCCCAAAAAAAAATATATATATATATTAACCCAACCCCCACCTCATTCTTTGCACCCACGCCCACGCCCACAACACAGGACTGGACGAAATGATCACGACCCTCGGCCAAGAAGGCGTGGGCGTGATGGCATACATCAACCCACACCTCATAGAAGGCAGCGAATTGTACGAGGAAGCCGATAGTCTAGGATACCTCATGGTTGACAGCGAAGGCCAGTCTTTCACGCAGGATTTCGGTGGTTTTATGGCCGGAACTGTCGACTTGGTCAGTGACGAAGCCAGCAGTTGGTATGCGAGTAAGTGGCTGTTTGGTGGTGTGGTGTTCTTGTTTTTGTGATTATTAAGTTTATGATTTTGATTATTGGTGATGTCAGTATTATCTACTTCCTTTCCCTTCTTTCCTCCCTCCTCCCCTCCCACTCTCACTCCCCTCCCCTGCCCTCCCCTCCACCTTCTTCCCCGTCTCCTCCCTTTCCTCCACCTCCTTCCCCTCTTCCCTCCACCTTCCCCCTCTCCTCCCTCCACTCTCCTCCCCTTCCCTTCCCTCCGCTCCACCTTCTTCCCCCTTCTCCTCCTTCCCCTCCCTTCCCTCCCTCCCCTCCCTCCCATCTCCATCCCTTCCTTCCTCCTCCCCTCCCATCCCCATCCCCTCCCCCATCCCTCCCCCTCCCCTTCCCTCCCTTCCCCTCCCCTCCCCTTTCCCTTCCTTTCCCACACTCCCACCAAAATTAATCTTCCCTTCCAGAAAAAATTCAGGAAAACATGATCAACTTAGGCCTCTCGGGCTGGATGGCAGATTTCGGCGAATACACGCGCACGGATATGTTTTCACAAGGTTTCACAGAGAACACGCCGGCACAAATACACAATCGGTTCCCTAGCCTCTGGGCGAGTTGTAACACGTGAGTGCCGTTGTTGTTACTGTTGGTGGTGGTGGGGGTGGGGGTGGGGGTGGTGGGAGGGGGTGGTGGGGGGGGGGGTGGGGGTGAGGGGTGGTGATAGTGATGGAGGGGGTGGTGGTGGGGGTGGTAGTGATGGTGGGAGGGGGGTGGTAGGGGTGGTGGTGGTGGTGGTGAGGTGGTGGTGGTGGTGGGGATGGGAGTGGGGGTGGTGGTGGGTGGTGATAGTGGTGGAGGTGGTGGTGGTGGTGGTAATGGTGGAGGAGATGGTGATGGTGAAGGTGGTGGTGATGGCGGTGGTGGTGTTATTCATATTTTATCCTATTTGTTATTATTATTATTTGTTTCCATTGTTGTTGATTTTGTTGTTATTTTTATTATTATTGTTGTTATTATTATCATTATATTTTTTATCATTATTGTTATGATAATGATAATTATTATTGTTATTGTTGTTATTATTTCTCTTATTATTATTATCATTATTATTAGTAGTAGGTGTAGTAGTAGAAGTGTTAGTAGTAATAGTTGCTATTATCAGTGTTATTGATATTGTTAGTATAGTTTTTGTTATCATTATTGTGATCATCATCATTATCATTATCATTATTATCATCATCATCATCATCATCATCATCATCATCATCGTAATAATAGTAATCATTATCATCATCATTTCATTGTTATTATTATTATTATCATTATTATCATCATTATTATTATTATCATTGTTATTATTTATTGCCCATTATTTTTTATTATCAATGTTGTTGTTTTGTTATTATTATATCTTTTATGATATCACAGGGGAAAAAATGACACTGACCCCGACAGTTGAATAACAATCTGACCTTTGACCCAATAAAAGAATATCCAGCTTAAAACGTGACCGCAATAGATGAGAAAAAAAAACAATCCGACCTCTGACCTGAAACAAATAGCCATCTTGACCTATGACCCCGACAGAGAAATTAATCAGCTGACCTTTGACCTGATAACAAAAAAAAAATCCCCTCGATCTGTGACCCCAACAGAGGAATAAACCATCTAACCTTTGACCTGATAACAACAACAAAAATACTCATCTTGACCTATAACCCCAACAGAGGAATAAACCATCTAACCTTTGACCTGATAAATACCCACCCATCATAACCTACGCCCCCGACAGAGAAGAATAACCATCTGACCTCTGACCCCGCAGGAAAGCACTGCGTCTGTCGGGGAAGGAAGGTCAAATCGTGCCCTTCATGCGGTCAGGGGGTCGAGGGTCAGCCTTGAGTACGTACTTGGCGTGGGCGGGCGATCAGAACGTCGACTGGTCACTCGGAGATGGCGTGGCGTCTACCATCGTGGCCGGTGAGACTGTTCTTCGTGTTCTTCGGTTGTGGTCGTCGAGTTCTTCAGTTATGTTCTTGGTCCTTGGGTGTTCTCCGTTCTTCAATTAAATGTGTTCTTCGATTGTGGTCTTGGTTCTTGGCTGTTCTCCGTGGGCGTTCTTCAAGTAAACGTGTTCTTCGATTGTGGTCGTCGAGTTCTTCAGTTACGTTCTTGCTCCTTGGGTGTTCCCCGTGGGCGTTCTTCAAGTAAATGTGTTCTTTCGGTGTGTTCTTTGATTGTGTTCTTAGTCTTGGCTGTTCTCCTCAATTAATTAAATGTGTTCTTCGAGTGTGGTCTTGTTATTATTTGAATGTGTTCTTCAGTTGCGTTATTGGTGTTCTTCTAATATGTTCTTCGAATATATTGTTCTCAATTTTTTTCAGGTGTTCTTCGGTGTTTTCTTCTGTGTTCTTCAGATGGGTGCGTGGTGCTCTTCGAATGTGTTGTTCGTAGTGTTCTTCTTGTTCTTCTTATTCTATAAATGTCTTGTGTTTTTCAAATATGTTTCTGTTCTTCTTGTTCTTCGAATGTATTTTTGTCCATCAGATGTGTTCTTCAATTTCATCGAATTGTTCTACAGATGTGTTATTGTTCTTCACACGAGTCCTTGGTGTTCTTCGAATGTATTTATGTCTGTGTTCTTCAAACGTTCTTGTTTAAATCTGTTCTTTTTGTGTTGTTTTCGTGTTTTTTAGATTCGTTCTTTGTTGGTGTTATTCAAAATTGTTTTCCTTGGCGCTACCATTCAATGTTATTCGTTCATCAAATGCATTTCTCTTAGTGTGTTCTCCAAATGTGTTCTTTTGGGTGTTCGTAAAATATTTTATTCGTCTGTTCTTTAGATGCATTCTTGTTGTTCTTCGAATCTGTTCTCCCGAGTGTTTTTTTTTTGGAACGTGTTCATGTAATGTGTCCTTATTTTCAGTTTGATGTGTCTTTATTTTCAGTTTAATGTGTCCTTGTTTTCAGTTTGATGTGTCCTTGTTTTCAGTTTGATGTGTCCTTGTTTTCAGTTTAATGTGTCTTTATTTTCAGCTTAATGTGTCCTTGTTTTCAGTTTAATGTGTCCTTATTTTCAGTTTAATGTGTCCTTGTTTTCAGTTTGATGTGTCCTTGTTTTCAGTTTAATGTGTCTTTATTTTCAGCTTAATGTGTCCTTGTTTTCAGTTTAATGTGTCCTTGTTTTCAGTTTAATGTGTCCTTGTTTTCAGTTTAATGTGTCCTTATTTTCAGTTTAATGTGTCCTTATTTTCAGTTTAATGTGTCTTTATTTTCAGCTTAATGTGTCCTTGTTTTCAGTTTGATGTGTCCTTGTTTTCAGTTTGATGTGTCCTTGTTTTCAGTTTGATGTGTCCTTGTTTTCAGTTTGATACGTCCTTGTTTTCAGTTTAATGTGTCCTTATTTTCAGTTTGATGTGTCCTTGTTTTCAGTTTAATGTGTCCTTATTTTCAGTTTGATACGTCCTTGTTTTCAGTTTAATGTGTCCTTGTTTTCAGTTTAATGTGTCCTTATTTTCAATGTAATGTTTTTACTGTTCTTTTGTGTTCTCCGAATGTGTTCTTTAACTCCGTCTTTCAAATGTGTTCTCTTGGGTTTTATTTGTTTGTTTTTTTCTTTATTTAGTTCTTTTAGATCGAAAAAAAAAACTGTCCCATCTGAAGAGAAAAAAATATATATATCACCACATTAAGCTTCCAATTATATCCATAACATAAAACACACCTAATACCTAACAAATAAATAAATAAATAATAAGAAAATAAAAGTAAATGAGTAGATAAACAAACCGATAACTTGGCTGTTCTCCATGGGCGTTCTTCAAGTAAACGTGTTCTTCGATTGTGGTCGTCGAGTTCTTCAGTTACGTTCTTGCTCCTTGGGTGTTCCCCGTGGGCGTTCTTCAAGTAAATGTGTTCTTTCGGTGTGTTCTTTGATTGTGTTCTTAGTCTTGGCTGTTCTCCTCAATTAATTAAATGTGTTCTTCGAGTGTGGTCTTGTTATTATTTGAATGTGTTCTTCAGTTGCGTTATTGGTGTTCTTCTAATATGTTCTTCGAATATATTGTTCTCAATTTTTTTCAGGTGTTCTTCGGTGTTTTCTTCTGTGTTCTTCAGATGGGTGCGTGGTGCTCTTCGAATGTGTTGTTCGTAGTGTTCTTCTTGTTCTTCTTATTCTATAAATGTCTTGTGTTTTTCAAATATGTTTCTGTTCTTCTTGTTCTTCGAATGTATTTTTGTCCATCAGATGTGTTCTTCAATTTCATCGAATTGTTCTACAGATGTGTTATTGTTCTTCACACGAGTCCTTGGTGTTCTTCGAATGTATTTATGTCTGTGTTCTTCAAACGTTCTTGTTTAAATCTGTTCTTTTTGTGTTGTTTTCGTGTTTTTTAGATTCGTTCTTTGTTGGTGTTATTCAAAATTGTTTTCCTTGGCGCTACCATTCAATGTTATTCGTTCATCAAATGCATTTCTCTTAGTGTGTTCTCCAAATGTGTTCTTTTGGGTGTTCGTAAAATATTTTATTCGTCTGTTCTTTAGATGCATTCTTGTTGTTCTTCGAATCTGTTCTCCCGAGTGTTTTTTTTTTGGAACGTGTTCATGTAATGTGTCCTTATTTTCAGTTTGATGTGTCTTTATTTTCAGTTTAATGTGTCCTTGTTTTCAGTTTGATGTGTCCTTGTTTTCAGTTTGATGTGTCCTTGTTTTCAGTTTGATGTGTCCTTGTTTTCAGTTTAATGTGTCCTTGTTTTCAGTTTGATGTGTCCTTGTTTTCAGTTTGATGTGTCCTTGTTTTCAGCTTAATGTGTCCTTGTTTTCAGTTTAATGTGTCCTTGTTTTCAGTTTAATGTGTCCTTATTTTCAGTTTAATGTGTCCTTATTTTCAGCTTAATGTGTCCTTGTTTTCAGTTTAATGTGTCCTTGTTTTCAGTTTAATGTGTCCTTGTTTTCAGTTTGATGTGTTCCTTGTTTTCAGTTTGATGTGTCCTTGTTTTCAGTTTGATACGTCCTTGTTTTCAGTTTAATGTGTCCTTATTTTCAGTTTAATGTGTCCTTATTTTCAGTTTAATGTGTCCTTATTTTCAGTTTGATGTGTCCTTGTTTTCAGTTTAATGTGTCCTTGTTTTCAGTTTGATGTGTCCTTATTTTCAATGTAATGTTTTTACTGTTCTTTTGTGTTCTCCGAATGTGTTCTTTAACTTCGTCTTTCAAATGTGTTCTCTTGGGTGTTATTTGTTTTTTTTCTTTATTTAGTTCTTTTAGATCGAAAAAAAACTGTCCCATCTGAAGAGAAAAAAATATATATATCACCACATAAAGCTTCCAATTATATCCATAACATAAAACACACCTAATACCTAACAAATAAATAAATAAATAATAAGAAAATAAAAGTAAATGAGTAGATAAACAAACCGATAACTAAATAAGAACCAAGCCTATGATAAACAAATCACCAATTAAAAAAAAAAAAAAGCCGAAAATCTGAAGCGCTCGTTTCCCTCGCAGCCCTGAGCCTGGGCCTGAGCGGGATGTGCGTGACTCACTTCGACATCGGAGGCTACACGACGCAGCCGCCCGTCCTGCAGAGGAGCAAGGAGCTGTTCCTGCGGTCGGCCGAGTACGCTGTCTTCACGCCCGTCATGAGGACGCACGAGGGTGGGCGTCGAGGCCGGCGCCTCCCGCCCGCGCCTGCTCAATTTCGGTTTTGTTTTGTATGGATGCGTGTATGTGTGTGTGTATGTATATATATATATATATATATATATATATATATATATATATATATATATATCATACATACATACATACATACGTATACTATAATATATATATATATATATATATATATATATATATATATATATATATATATATATATATAACATATATATGTGTGCATATACGTATATAGATTCATGTATATATACATATAATTGTATATATGTGCGTGTGTGTTTATATGTATATATATGTAAATGTAGAGGTTTGTCAGGAGAAAAGAAAAGTCGAGTGGAATCCCCCAGGCTCCTTCTCAACTCGCAGTCTCCAACTAACTAGGAGGAACTATCTCTGCCGTTTTGAAACAGTTACACTGCAATACGCCAGACATATTGTTTGGTAAAACCAGTAATCAGTTGAACCGAAGGTGTTTTCACTTTCCCTTTTCCAACTTTGTCTGTTTTGCATTGACTTTGTGTCCAGTCTTGGCTTCTAAATTTCGTTATTTCGTCACGCCATCTTCTCATTAGTCTGGCCTTTGGCCTCTTTATGTTATCTATAACCCAGTCTGTTCCTTTCCTTGTCTAACTGTCGTTCTGCCTCCGACATATATGATCTGCTCATTGCCATTTTTTTCTTTTTTGATGCTCCCAAGTATATCTTCCACTCTTGTCTGTTCCCTGATCCACGTCGCCCTCATCCGATCTCTTAGGGTAATTCCCAGCATCAGCCTCTTCATCCCTCTCTGGGCACTTATTAGTTTACTCTCCAGTAATTTGGTTGTAGTCCATGTTTCTGATCCATAGGTCATAAATAGTAGTACGTATAGGTTAAAGGGTTATTCTTTTTAAACATACTGTGTCTGCCGAAGGCGCTCCAGCCTAGACTGATGCGTCGCTTAATTTCCTCTTCGCTAGATGTGTTTGTCTGTACGAGTTGCCCTAGGTATATATATATAATTGTCCACTACCTCTACTTGTACATGTATCTGTTCGAATTGAACATGATTTTAGTCTTCTTCTTGTTCATCCTATGTCCGACTTTCAGACTTTCTCTATTCAGATTGCTTATTAGTTGCTGCATTTCATTTGCAGATTCACCGAAGAGAAAAAAAAACTCTGCAAATCATAGATTATTTAGGTATTCGTCTTCTATTTTGATACCCTTTCCGTTCCATTCCAGCTTCTTGAATATTTCCTCCAGGCAAGCTGTAAACAGTTTTGGTGAGATGGTATCACCCTGTCTAACGTCTTTTTTAATTGGTATTTTGTCGGTTTCCGTGTAGAGCTTGATTCTTGCTGTCCCATCTTCGTATCTATCTTCCAGTATTTTACAATATACCTCCTCTACTCCCTGTCTTCGAATAGCTTCTAGTACTGCTGGTATTTGTACAGAGGCAAATACCCTTTCGTAATCGATGAATGCCATACAGAGGGATTTCCTAAATTCGTTTATTTTTTCTCTTATTTGGGTGAGCGTGTGGAGGTGGTCTGTTGTTGAGAATCCACTGCGGAAGCCTACCTGTTCACTAAGCTGGTTAGAGATGCGAGTTGTGATGACTTTTGTGAACAGTTTGTAAGTAACTGAAAGGAGGCTTATGGGTCGGTACTTTTTAGATCCTTTCTATCCCCTTTTTTATGTATCAAAATAATTGTATTTTTCTAGGCTTATGTATGTGTGTGTAGAAAAAAACACACCCACACTACCACACAAACACACACACGCGCATACACACACATACACACACACACACACACACACACACACACACACACACACACACACACACACACACATATATATATATATATATAATATATATATATATATATATATATATATATATATATATATTGTATATATATATATATATATATATATATATATATATATATATAATATATATATATTATATATATATATATATAAATCTCTACATAGTATTGACATTTCTCTCTCTCCCACGCCGTCTCCCTCCTCACCCCCTCCTCTTCTCCCCTTCCTTATAGGCAACAAACCGAAAGCCAACCACCAGTTTTATAGCGACGAAGACACCCTCACCCAATTCGCCAGACTCACGCAGATGCACGCACGCCTCGCACCTTACACACGCACTCTCGTCGATGCCTGCTTTGATGAAGGTAAGAAGGAAATTGTGTGTGTGTGTGTGTGTGTGTGTGTGTGTGTGTGTGTGTGTGTGTGTGTGTGTGTGTGTGTGTGTGTGTGTGTGTGTGTGTGTGTGCCTGTGTGTGTGTATGGTCGTTGTATTTTGCGTATGTGTGTCTTGTGATGGAAGAAGAGGTGTGTGTTTCTGAGTATGTGTGTTTGTTTTTTTGTGTATTGTGTGTGTTTGTGTGTATGTGCGTGAATGATTTCAGAGATGATATTAACCTTTGTTTTTTTCCATATTAGTTACTTCAGTACTATATATCTCCACTGAAGCTTTTATCATGAATTTAAGAAAAGGATAAATGAGAAACTAAATATCTGCTTGTTTGTGTACGTTCTTTGCGTGTGTACTTTTGATTGTGTACGTATGTAAATAGAAAGGAAACAGCCACGAGAAGAAATGCAATTTAATCGATTCAGTTTGATTTAATTTCGTTTCATTTCCCCTTTGTCTTTGAGTACACGTTATTGAGTTTGTATTTGTGTTCATGTATGTATTGTGTGTTTGTTTGTGTCTATTTACGTTTGCATGCACGTTTATGCATATTTGTGTGCGATTATGTCTCTATTTTTGTTATTTGTTTCTTTTATATGTACAGGTTTTTATTCACATGTATATTTGCTTGCGCTTGAATACACATGCGTTTCTCTTAAATATTTGTTCGGATAATGAATGAATGAACAAGTTACGGAGAAAACCAACTTCTAAACGCAAACACACACACACACACACAGGCATCCCTGCTCAAGCCCCACTCTTCCTGTACTTCGAGGATGACCCTGGATCGTGGGACGTCGAGTACCAGTACATGTTCGGCCCTGACCTTCTGGTGGCTCCCGTCATCCACAAGGGACAGGTGGGTTGAGAGGCGAGGTCAGGAGTGAGGATTTGCTGACCTTGGGCTGAGGTGTGTGTGTGGCCATATACCGGATGGGGGTTGACAATAAAGGGCGTTTATTGAAACTATAGAGCGTTTGTTGAAATAGTAGGGTATTTGTAAGGTTTTTTATTGAGAATATAGTATATTTTCTTGAGAATATAGTCTTTTTTATTGAGAATATAGGGTAATTTAATTGGGGTTTGGAATTATAGGAGAATCTGTGAGGGAAAAATAGGGTATTTTTTGAAAAATATAAGGGTAATCTTTTTTGAGGAAATAATAGGCATTTGTTGGTAATATAGGTATTTACTGGTCATATAGGATTTTTTTTGAGGGTGTAGGGTACTTATTAAGAATATGGATAATTTCTGGGGGAATGTACGATAATTTGTTGGATGGGGGAATTTCCCAGATGATAAAAAATGGTATTCGTTGAAAAAATGCGGGATTTTATTTAAAAAAATTTTAATGGTTAAATGGTAAAGAAAAAAGTTACTTAAAGGCTTGGGGTATTTAGGGGAATATTGAAGAATAAAGATTTAGTAAAATAGGGATATTTATTGATGGTATTGTATAGTGTTTAGTGTTTCTGGTAATTATATAAGACATGTGATAATCTTGGCGTTTTTGTCTATGATAAAAAATAAAATGGCGAAACATTGCAAAAATAAATAATAATTTTTTTTTTTATTGCCGCAAAATTTTTCATGAAAAAATTCTTTTCTCGGGTCTGTCATAAAAAAAATGGGGAAAAATGTATGGGGAAAAAAAAAATATTATAAAATATATAATAAATTATAATATAATTAATAATATAAAATTATTATAAATTATAATAATTTAAAATTTCAAAAAAAAAAACATTGCCATTGCAATAAAAAAAAAAAAAACTAAGGGAAAGAATTTCTCCATTTCCCCTTCTCCCTTTTCTCAATCTCCGCTTTATTCCCCTTTTCTTCCCTCTTTTCCCCTCACCTCTTCTTACCTTTCCCTTCCCTTTCATCTCTCTCTCTCTCTCTCTCCTTCTCTCTCTCCTCTCTTCCCCGTCTTTTTTCTTGTTCTTTCTTCTTTGTTTTCTCTCTTTCTTTTTTTTTAAATCTTCTTTCATCATCTTTTATTCCCCTCTTCCTGTCTTCCCTTCTCTTTCCCCTCATTTTATCATTTTCTCCATTTCCCCCTTTTTCTTCCTGTTACTTTTTCCTCCCTTTCTTTTTTTGGGCCTCTTTTCCCCCTTTTCTCCTCAAATTTTTTCTCCCCTCCCTTCCTCTTACCTTTCTCTCCTCCCTTCCTGTTGTCTCTCTCTCCTCCCTTCCTCTTGCCTTTCTCCCCTCTTTATCCCCGAATCCCCCTCCCCTCCTCCTGCCTAATACCCCAACCTTCTTCCTTTTCCTTACCCCAACCCCCTCCCCTTCCTATCCCCTCCCCTTCTCCTATCCCAACCTCGCTCTCCCCCTCCCTTTCTCACCCCCTCCCTTTCTCACCCTCTCCTTCTCCCTTGCCCCCCCTCCTCCTCCTCCATTTCTTCCTTTCCTCCTTCCTTTCTCCCCCTCCTCCTCCCTTTCTCCCCCTCCTCCTCCCTTTCTCCCACCCTCCCCCTCCATTTCTCCCCCCCTCCTCCCCCCTTCCCTTCCCCTTACCCCCCCTTCCCCCCTCCCTTCCCCCCTCCCCCCCAAACAGGACTCCCAGAGGGTGTATATCCCCGGCGGCGGCGGCGACGGAGGAGGAGGAGCCTCGTGGCAGCACTTGTGGGCGGGGCTTATCGTGTCAGGACCCGCCGAGGTGGAGGTGGCCACGCCCCTCGGCTTCCCGCCCGTGTTCTTCCGCCGGGACTCCGAGTGGGCGCCGCTCTTCGAGGAGGTTGCGGCGGAGTTCGGGGGGGGGTTCGTGCCGGCGGTGTGAGGGGGGGAGAGGGAGGGAGGGGAGGGGAGGGGAGGGGAGGGAGGGAGGGGTGGGAGGGGAGGGGTGGGGAGGGAGATGTGAGGGGGGGGTTCGTGCCGGCGGTGTAAGGGGGGGAGAGGGAGAGGAGGGGAGGGAGGAGTGGGAGGGGAGGGGAGGGAAGGAGGGAGGGAGAAGTGGAAGGGGGAGGGGGGGAGGGGAGGGGAGGGGAGGGGAGGGAGGAGGGAGTGGGAGGAGAGGGAGGAGGAGGGAGGGAGGGAGGGGAGGGGAGGGGAGGGAGGGAGGGAGGAGTGGGAGAGAGGGGAGGGGAGGGAGGGAGGGGAGGGGAGGGAGGGAGGGGGGGAGGGAGAAGGAAGGAGGGAAAGGTGGAAGTCGATAGAGAGAGTTGGAGGAGTGGGAGATTAGGTCCGGCGGTTTGAGGGAGAAGGGGAGTGGAGGGGGAGGAGTGAGGAGTGGGGAAGGAGGAGGGGGGAGGGGGAGGGGTGAGGAGTGGGGAAGGAGGAGGGGGGAGGGGGAGGGGGGAGGAGGGGGGAAGGAGGAGGCAAAGAAGGAGGGTGGTAAGGAAGGGGGAAAGAAATAAGGGGAGGAGAAAGCATGAGGAGTGGGAAAAAGGAGAAGGAGGAGGAAGAGAAAGGAGGGGGAAGGGGAGAATAAAGAGAGGGGAAGAGAGGAGATGAAGGAGAGGAAGAATAGAGTGAATGAGGATGTGGTAAAGGGAAGGGAGAGAATGAAAATAAGGAAGAGGGGAAAATAAAAGAGAAAGGGAGAAAAGCGGAGAGGGAGAGAGAAATACGAAGAGAGAAAGAAAGGAAGTAGACAAGAAGAGGGTGGAAGAAAGAAGAGAGAAAAAAAAAACAAATAAAATACACGTATAATGTGAATATTTTTGTTTAATTTCATCCCATTTTCAATTTTTTTTTTCAAACTTTTTTTTCACGCTTGGATATATAAACACCCAATTTATACGTAATTGCGAATATCCTACACATTCGTATACATATTTATCACATTTAATAAAAAATCACGCTGCATCCCACACCGAAGGTCGAGGGAGAAACCCGAAAGGATCATCAATAATTCTCCTGCAACTAATTCTCCTGCAATAAAGCTGCAATCAACCAAGGCCGGAAAGGAGTGCAAAAGATAGTGCAACAATTTTTTTTTTTTTTTGTAAGATGAGTAACGAGGATATTCATGTGTGTGTGTGTATATATTGTATATATATATATATATATATATATATATATATATAATATATATATATATATATATATATATATATATATATATATATATATATATATATATATATATATATAATATAATATAATATAACAAATATAGTATATATATATATATATATATATATATATATATATATATATATATATATATATATAGTGTGTGTGTGTGTGTGTGTGTGTGTGTGTGTGCTGGTGTGTGTGTGGTGTGCTGTGTGTGTGTGGTGTGATGTGTGTGTGTGCGGTGTGTGTGTATGTGTTTGGTGTGTGGTGTGTGTGTGGTGTGATGTATGTGTGTGTGTGTGTTGTACACAGAGTATATACATGTATATATATATGCACACAACACACAACAGACATACACACACACATACACACACACACACACACAACATATATATATATATATATATAATATATATATATATATATATATATATATATATACATATATACGATTGTTTGTGCGTTAATATTAACCCAATGTTGAGGTTCTAAAGGCAGGAAACGATTTGTGTCCAAAAAGTGACTTGAAGCGAATTACGTATTTTCCAGGGTTGTCTTTTTCCAAAGACAATTTTAATACTGTATTATTAGTATTTATAAATATAAAAGCGCATAAGAAGATCATGCAAAATAGCCGTACTCGAAGATCAATTTATCCACCGGGAGAAAATTAATGATACGATCAGAGAAAGAAAAAGGAAAGAAAAAAAAAGATAAAAAAAAAGTAAAAGGAAAAGGAAAAGAAGAAGAACGGACACTCAATAATATGGAAATTATATTCCATTTCAAAATTACATCAACTTCTTTTTGTAAAGACTCGTGTTCGCTACTTCTCTTCGACCTTTTGAAATTCCCGCGCTCGCCTTTTTGTGTGAAGCGTCACATGGCGGGCGGGAGACGAGCGCTAAGAGGATCAACACAAATCCCGTAGGAAAGCCGATTGGATCCTATTGAGGAGCGCGCCTAGGTGATTAAATTCTAATTACGAAAATGGCGCCGATTCGCAAGTGTTAATAGAATGGTAATGAAGTGAGAGATTGAGGAGTTTATGAGCAAACACGCTGTTGGAGGAGATACGAGCGTAGCCATTGTCGGAATTTAATTATTTTTGCTCTCTTTTCCCCCTCCTTCTCGAGCTCTTTCTCTCTTTTCTGATTCGGCAAACGTTCTTAGGAGATATGATTATTTCCACACATCGTTGTCTGTCTCTATCTATCCCTTCTTTAACTTTATATTTACGTTCCCTCCCTATACTATCACATATCTTTTGAAAATGAAATACAGTTTATGGAATGCATAAAAAAAGAGAGATGCACTGGGCTTCCACGATCCTACAGGATAGAAAATAGTGGGCCAGACACTCTCGCCAACCACGGTCCCCGGCAGCCGACTTTCTCAGTGAGGTGTAACTTCATCCCATTTTCTCCGGCGGTAATCTGGGAAAATGGACCGGTGTGGCGTGGGTCATGGGGGGGACTTAAGTAATTAGGTATTTGGGGTGTTTTATTAGCCCTCCCACTGTGTGACGAGTTAGGGGGCAGCTTAGTTTGATGGAAAACAGGCTCAGAGGGCTGGGCGATGCTCCAGGGAGGCGAGAGATGGAGACCTTTGCGCGGACTGGAGATTGTGTCTTTGTCCGTTCGCTGTTGCTGTGGTTGTTGTTGTTGTTGTTGTTGTTGTTGGTGTTTGGGGAGAATATGAAGACCGGGAGAATAGAGTGGGAGGTGGAAAGGATGAGAGGTGGTTGTTGTGTAACTATTTTCTCTTTAATTTTCGGGTATCTTTTTCTTATATATTCGGTTTGTGTTAATCGATTTTTAAAAAAAATATACAGATATCTAATAAATCAGCTTCCATCTGCATTTTCACGGAACGCTGGAAATGCAGTTAACCTCTCTGCACTTACAGCAATCACGATCTCTTTATGTGTGGATTTCAAACGCGTGCACATGGCCAGTTACACAAGACCGATTCGACATTCCTCGCTTTGTTGTCTCACAAAATTACGGTCTTAAAAAGCTCCCATCAGATATTCACTCAAGTGTCGGTCCCGCTTCGCTACGCCTATTTTAGCGGCCATGAGGCGGTATATTGCGTTGCAGAGAGCGCGGGGGATGAAAATGCCAAGCCACTGCCATTCCGAAGGGGCTCCTCAGTCGCTTCCATTGAAACGTTTACCGAGAATCTGTAAGTGACTATCATTTATGCAAGTATTTTTCCGCCTTGCAAAGTTCGTTGCGTGAGTTTGAATGCCGGGAAGGGAGAGAGTGCTATCCCACGGTGTAACTTCGGTCGAAATCCTCACCTATAGATAAAGTTCCGCGAACTTTATTCGTTCACGATTCTCCTCCCCCCTCACCGTCTTGGGACATATTCCGTCCGCTTCCCCCTTTTTTTTTAATTCTTTCTCCTTTTTATTTTTCTTTCTCATTTGCAAAGATGCATATCGAAGCAACATCACCCTGTCTCGCTAATTTGTCGGAAGAGGGCTGCCCCTAAACGGAAACTATGTGCAAAATGGGCCTCCTTCGCCCACTGCGGTTGAGGGTCGTCGCTCTCCCCGTCGCCCTGCTCGTACGGTGGCGCCACTCGTCGTGCAGCGGCAACAGGAGGAACTAAAACGGCCGAGTGATGGCGCAGGCATAATGAGCATAAAAGGTTGTTGTGAAGGGAGAGGACCCGGGGAGAAAGTCTGACGCGGAGAATCTTTATTGGATGGGATTAAGTAACACACAAAAGAGGAGGAGGAGGGGAAAGGAGGGGAGGAGGAGGAGGGGAAGGAGGGGAGGAGGAGAGGGAAGGGAGGAGAAAGAGGGGAGGAGGGGGTGAAAGGGGGAAGGAGAGGGGGAGGAGGGGAAAGAGAGGAGGAGGAGGGGAGGGGAGGGGAAAAGGAGGAGTGGGAGTAGGAGGGAAAAGGGTGGGGGAGTAGGTGGTGAATGGGGGAAGGAGAGGGGGAGGAGGAGTGGGAGGGGAAGAGGGTTTGGATGAAAAGGAGGAAGAGAGGAAGGGGGAAGAGAGAGGGATGGCGAGAGGCAGGGGAAGAGAGAGAAAGAGAGAGAGGAACGCAGAGGGGAAAAGACAAACAGACAGTCAGACATGTAGCAGAGAGAGAGAGAGAGAGAGAGAGAGAGAGAGAGAGAGAGAGAGAGAGAGAGAGAGAAACAAAGAGAGAATAAGAGAAAGAGAGAAAGCGAGGAAAGAGAGAGAGGTAGCAAAGGGTGAACAGAGATGAAACGTGGTGGATGAAGGAATTAAGGTGAAAGGAAGTAAGACACAAGAGAAGACACGAGGGCAACAAAAAAGAAAGATAAAATAAATAAATAAATAAATAAATAAAAGGCATGCGGAAATGATAAAGATGAAAAAAAGTAGGAAGGAAGGAAAAAATATGAGCAAAGTGAAGAGAAAGAAATAAAGATGTAAAAAAAAAAAATAAATGAAATAATAATAATAATAATAACAATAATAATGATAATAATAAATATAATTACGAAACCAGGTCAACAGGAAACGAAGAAAAATAAATGATGATAATTCGAAGAAAAATAAGATAAAAAAACGATCGTATGTAACATAAAACAAAATGATACGAACATATAAATAAGGGAAAAGAAAGCGTAACAAAAAGGGAAGAAACAGTGAATTAAGAAATAAGAGAAGAGAAGAGGGAAGGGAGACGGTAAAAAAGGAACATTCCCGAATTCCCTCCCTCCCTCCCTCCCATTCCCAAATTCCCTTCCTTCTTTCCCTCCAGTTCCCAAATTCCCTTCCATTCCCGAATTCCCTAATCCCCCTTCTCTTTCCCCTCTCTCTCTCCCCTTATCTCCCGCACTCCCCCCCCCCCCCCCCAATTCTCTCCCCTCCTCCACTGACCCTCCCTCCCGTTAATCCAGCAAGCGCAGTTCAAGCAATGATTAATACACATTCCAAGATTCTTTCCAATTCCAACTTTAATCAGGGAAATAACGACGCGCGTGTTGTTTAATCCGTCTTAAAGGAATGAACCGCAGTCACGTGGGCCCCGTTGAATGAAAGGCTACGGGGTTTTAAGCCACGGTGACACGGGCTCTCTCTCTCTCTCTTTCTCTCTCTCTATCTATCTCTCTCTCTCTCTCACTGGCTCTCTCTCTCTCTCTCTCTCTCTCTCTCTCTCTCTCTCTCTCTCTCTCTCTCTCTCTCTCTCTCTCTCTCTCTCTCTCTCTCTCGGTTCGCTCGCCTCGCCCTCATCTTGCTCTTGGGGGAGGAGGGGTGGTGGGGGTGGTAAGGGTTGGGGTGGTGGGGGTGAGGAGGGTGAGGGTGGGGGTGTGGTGGAGGAGGGGGGTGAGGTTGGGGGTGGTGGTGGTGGTAGTGTTGGTGGTGTTGTTGTTGGCGGTGGTGTTGGTGGAGGTGTTGTTGCTGTTGTTGTTGGTGGAGGTGGTGGTGGTTCTGTTGTGGTTGATCGCTTTCTCACCTTCTTTGTTTGATTTTTTCCTTGGGATGTAATGTGTATATATATGTTTATTTTTGTATTTATTTATTTGTTCATATACTTTTTTTCTTCTTCTGTTATGTTTGCGTTTGCTTTGTCTTTATTTCGCACTTACTCTCTCGTCCTGCCAGGTTCTTGCTCTCTCTCTCTCTCTCTCTCTCTCTCTCTCTCTCTCTCTCTCTCTCTCTCTCTCTTTCTCTCTTTCTCTTTCTGAGTGATACACCCGAAATAATTTCCTCTTTTTTTTCTTTTTCTTTTTTCTTAAAGAGCAAAATAGCCCTGACGTTTTTTCTCTCTCTCTCCTCCTGTTTATCAATATTACTTTTATATATCTCCGCTTTCTTTTATTCTTGCTTCGCTTGTTTCACCCATATTCATCTTTCAGTGGCGGCAAAGTTTTCTCGGAACACACCTTGTTAATTTAGAGGATTAATTAAAGCCTGCATATGTTAATTTTCCTTGAACAAACCGTCAAGAAGTCTTTGACATGCCCCGCCTCCCCGCTATCCCTCGTTTTCTTTTCGCTCATTACCTTTCGCAAGAAGGGGTGACTAATTCATTATTGGATATCATTGTCCATTCTCAGTCTCGCTCGTAAATTTATGTGCCTTCCAACATTTTTCTTTTGTCTTAGAAGGGGTGGATGTTTTTTTTTTTGTTTTGTTTTTTTTATGCATGTGGGAGAATCAAGATTCGTAAAGTCATTATTGGCATGTCTCTGTCTCTAATTTTCATTAATATTGGTATTATTTATTATTATTATTATTATTATTATTATTATTATTATTATTATTATTATTATTATTATTATTATTATTATTATTAT
>NC_051411.1:34577305-34580126 GCF_015228065.2 Penaeus monodon
GAGAGAGAGAGAGAGAGAGAGAGAGAGAGAGAGAGAGAGAGAGAGAGAGAGAGAAAATGTAAGTATATACATACATGTATTTATATGTAGATTGATAGATAGTTAATTAGATAGATGGATAGATAGATAGATATCTGAATATAGATATAGTGCGTGTGTGTATGTATGTATGTATACATTTACAGAGAGAGAAAAGGCGGATACGCAGACAGACATGCACGCAAGCAAGCAGAGCAAGAGAGAGGAGAAACAACGTAGGCAAAGAGAGAGAGAGAGAGAGAGAGAGAGAGAGAGAGAGAGAGAGAGAGAGAGAGAGAGAGAGAGAGCCAGAGACACAGAAGGAGAGAGAGAATGAGTTAAAGAGAGTCAAAGAGTGGTACTCTTCCTTCCTGTAGCTCACGGTCGAAAATCCCACACCTACTTCATGCAGGCGACGCCCTTCCAAGCGCGAGTGGCGGAGCGGGTTCTTGCCCCCCGTCAACTTCATCCAGAAGAACAAACAGCGCGGAGTGTACTTAATCTAGCGGAAACCGACGCTGTTCTTTGATAAATAAGAAAACCGCATTTTGTTTATTTATATGCCTGTTGTCCCCGCGACTCCCGATTGCTTTTAATCATTAAAAGACCTTTGTTCGGCAGGATACGACCGTAAAAAAAAAAAGACATCCTCTTTTCCCACAGATTCTCCCTGTCATCGCGAACATTTCCCTCCGTCAAATACACTTACACTCTCTCTCTCTCTCTCTCTCTCTCTCTTTCTTCTCTCTCCCTCTCTCTTCCACGAAGAAAAAAAAAATATGAGAGAGAGCGAAAGAAAAAAAAAATCATTTCTAAGCAAGCAGAGTTCGTATACATTTTACTTCAATTACATTCATTACGAGCCTATTACACTCGTGTGACCCCGGGGCGAAGGGAAATTAAGTTTGGTTTCCTCAAAGGAGTCTGTAATTATTTCATGAGGCATTTGAAGTTGGGTGTTTTGGCGGCGGTTAAGGCCCGCGCAGCTTACTAATTGCTACAGGGCACGAAAGGAGACACGTAGGGTTTTTTCGCTTTTATTTCCTCTTCGTCTTTTTTTATATTTCTTATCTTTTTTTTTAGTAATATACTTTCTGAGTTCTGGTTTCTGGGTTTTTCTCTTTTCTTTCTTTCTGTTTCTCTTTGTTTTTGTTTTTCTGTCTCTGTCTTTCTTTCTTTCTTTCTTTCTTTCTTTCTCTTTCTTTTTCTCTTTCTCTCTTTCTCTCTCTCTCTCTCTATCTCCCCCTCTCTCTCTCTCTCTCTCTCTCTCTATATATAGATATTATATACATATATACTATATATATTATATATATATGTATATAATATATATAGATATATAATATATATATAGATATGATATATATATATACATATATAACATATATATATATATATATATAATATATATATATATATATGTATATATATTATATATATATATATATTATATATATATATATATATATATATCACAGCATGATACTTAATTGTAGTTTTTCATTCTGTGATACTCTTGGAGTGAGTACGTGGTAGGGTCCCCAGTTCCTTTCCACGGAGAGTGCCCGTGTTACCTTCTAGGTAATCATTCTCTCTATTTATCCGGACTTGGGACCAGCACTGACTTGGGCTGGCTTGCCCACTCAGTGGCTAGGTAGACAATCGAGATGAAGTTCCTTGCCCAAGGGAACAACGCGCCGGTCGGTGACTCGAACCCTCGAACTCAGATTACCGTCGTGACAGTCTTGAGTCCGATGCTCTAACCATTCGGCCACCGCGGCCTACATATATATATATATATATGTATAATATATATATATATATATATATATATAAAATATAGAGAGAGAGAGAGAGAGAGAGAGAGAGAGAGAGAGAGAGAGAGAGAGAGAGAGAGAAAGAGAGAGAGAAATGTGTATACATATATTAATATAAATATATATATATATATATATATATATATATATATATATATATATATATATATATATATATATATATAATCAATCTGTGACTGTAAACTCTATCTACGAGAGGTTTATATGTACACACACACAGACAGACACACAGTCACAATCACAATCGCACACACACACACACACACACACACACACACACACACAATCACACACAGGCACACAGAAACACACGCACACAAAGACACACACATACATAATGAGAACACACACAAAGCCATTTATATGTCACCTGCATATATACGGGTGCCTGTGCCAAAGATTGCATAATTACCTCCTATGAACAGGTGTCACCAGGCAAGGCACAAGGAACAAACACGAAATAACAAGGAAACTGTATGCGTATTTGTCTGTATGTGTATGTATGTATGTATGTGTATGTATGATTATGCATTTGTGTGCATGTATGTATGTATGTATGTATTTGGATGAATTTGTGTCTATATGTGTATTTATTCATGTATGTATACTTGTATGTGTGTGCAGATTTGCACACATAACTGTATATGTATACACACGCCTTATGTGCGCGTGTGTACGTTTGTTGACATATCGTGTACTTATATGATTACGTCTCCTATGTGTGTATAAGTGTACTGTAGATGCAGACGTATCTCGTGTGTATGAGATATGGGTGTGTAGATGCAGACGGATCTCATGTGTATGTGTGCGGGTTTTATTTGTGTGTAGATGCAGACGAATCTCATGTGTATGTGCGCGCTTCTTGTGAGTTCATCCCGGGCAGAACTTCAGTCATAATCAGGAACGAGGCACGTCTTAAAAAGTATTTTAAATCAAGCTCATTGCGGACTTGTGATGGGAGGCCA
>NC_051411.1:34580226-34585226 GCF_015228065.2 Penaeus monodon
CGGTATCAGATATAATGGGAGCATTGATAATAATCGAAGTAGATTTATTAAATGGCCGATTCGATTGATTAAAAAAGAAGAAATTATAGAAAAAGATGTATAGATAAATACATGATTAAAATGAACTTTTAAATAATCTCTCTTTCTCTCTCTCTCTCTCTCTCTCTTTTCTCTCTCTCCTCTCTCTCCTCTCTCTTCCTTCTCCTCTCCTTATCTCTCTCTCTCTCTCCTCTCTCTCTCTCTCTCTCTTTCTCTCTCTCTCTCTCTCTCTCTCTCTCTCTCTCTCTCTCTCTCTCTCTCTCTCTCTCTCCCTCTCTCTCTCTCTCTCTCTCTCGTCATTGCCCACGCAAACAATATCGTCCTTATTATCAACCAACATGAAGTGTGAAATTATATAGGAAGTCCCTTGTATTTCAAAATATTATGTTCTATAAACACGTCTCTCTCTCTCTCTCTCTCCCTCTCTCGCTCTCTCTCTCTCTCTCTCCTCTCTCTCCTCTCTTCTCTCTCTCTCTCTCTCTGTCTTCTCCTCTCACTCTCTCTCTGTCTCCTCTCCTCTCCTCTCCTCTCTCTCTCTCTCTCTCATCCTCTCTCTCTCTCTCTCTCTCTCTCTCTCTCTTTTTTTTCTTATTAACCTCAATTCTCTTTACTTCTTTCCATTTCTCTCTGCATAATCTCTAGACATCTTCTTTCCATCTATTTAGCTCATCATCACTCTCATCATCATCATTATCTCATCATCAATCATAAATCACCATCCTCATATCATCATCAATCATCATTCAACTATCATAAAATAAATCATCATCATCATCATCACCATCACCATCATCATCATCATCTCTCATCACCATAAAATAATCATCATCTATCACACCATCTCACATCATCTCATCATCATCATCATCACCATATCATATCATATCTCACATCACCATCATCACATCCATCATCATCATCATCACATCATCACCTCTCTACCATCAATCATATCCACCATAAACACCATCATCTCATCATCCTCATCTCATCACCACATCATCACTCATCTCATCATCATCATTCACATTCATCATCCATCCCATCATCATCTCATATCTCTCATCATAAACCCATCATCATCACATCACACATCCCCATCATCCCCCATCTCATCTCTCTCTCATCATCATCACCATCATCATCATCATCTCATCATCATCATACCATATCCCCATCATCATCATCCCCACACACCATATCATCACCATATATCATCATCATAATCACCATCATATCATCATATCATCACATGTCATCTCGTTTTCAGAAAGATTTTATGCTAGAAAAAAAAGGTTTCTTATTCATTTGTAAAGGTAAGGGGAATTATCATGCCTATGTTCTGTTTTTTGTTGTTTTTTTTTGAGATTTTAATTGGGACATTAAAAAAGTTTTCGATAGTGCTCGGCCATCATCATTACGAACCCCGTTTTCACTGTTCATTTTCATGTACATTTTCATTTTTTAGCTAAAAAAAAAAAAAAAAAAAAAAAAAAAATCTAACCCTCCTTTGCTCTCTGCAAAGGGCGTTTTTTATAGGGAGTCCTTGAGTTTTTTTTTTTTTTTTTTTTGTCTTCTGATTCGTTTTGTGGGCTTCCCTTTCACTCTGGAAATTTGAAGAATAATGCCAAAAGCGGAAAATATTTTTCCTCATCTATATCTACTTTAGTGTATATTTTTTTTTTTTATTTACACACCAACAACACCACAACACACCCCCAAAACACAACACACCACAAACCCACACACACACAAACCCACACAACACACAAACACACACCACAAACACATACACACCACACACACACACACCACACACACACACACCCACACGAAAAATATAAAATTATTATATATATAATATATATATATATATATATATATTTATATATAACATGTGTGTATATTTAACACACACAATCCACAACATTTGTGTATGTGTGTGTGTGTGTGTGTGTGTGTGTGTGTGTGCATGTGTCTCTCTTGTACTATCTTTTGGTGAGAAACAGGATCAAAGGTAAAAAAAAATATCAACAAAGTATAGATACAATTCATTCTTTGTTGGCAAGTCAGCCTATCGAGCAGGAATATTTATAAATTCCTTTAACAGAAACTTACTGCTCCGTTGCCAGCTGTTTCGTTCCATGACCCTAATTTGGAAGATTCAGTGAGTGTTCCTTATTGCCAAGGTTTCCTGTAGGCCAGTGGAGGGAAAAAGTCATGAATTCTCCTTTGATAGAATTTGTCTCCATCCCACAAGCATAGTCGAAGGCCATGTATACTTGTGGAGCACCATGCATATGTGAATTTTTATTTTCGCTAAGTAAAAAAGAGCAGTTACATACGTGGAGAATTTTCTTTGTCCCAAATCAAAACGTGTATGCCGGCAGCACCAGACTCTCCCTCTGTTGTACGAGTTCCAGCTATGTTTATCAATACCTTTTAAACAACATCGCATGGTCAATAGCAGGGAAAACGTCAAAACTTATTCACACTAGACTTGAGGGGGGGGGATACTCCTTGGACGCGGACGTTCCCTTTTAAAATTTGCCTCTAAAAAACAAAAGACCAAAGAAGCGGAAATGCAAAAGATTCTTGTCGAGATTTTCATGTTTTGAATTGGAGAACAATCTAAAATGTAACGTTTTTCAGTTATGTGAAAGAGAATATTACCTTTACCTTCTTTTTTAGTTGTTGTCATATTTGGGGTACTATATGCATACCCAGCGCTGAAATAATGGTGGCTGTGAAATAGCAGCAACAAGCAAAGTATCTTGTGATTCCTGTTTCAAAACACGTGTGATGTTTCAGAATCCTTCTGTTTTTCAAGTATACATCCTTACATTTGTAATACCGACAGAAACAAATATAAACGAGTTGCTAGCATTATCAACAAGATAATCAAGAAATAAATAAAAAATATATAGCAGATGATAATACAGATATAAGAAATTATCAAAGAGTACGAGATAGGGTTTTCCTTTAAAATAATTCTCAGTCCCGCCCGGCCGAGCGGGGACGGAAGGGGGACGGGGGCCTATCGCCCTTTACTTTGGAATTAAAAAAAAAAAGAGACGACTTTTTTACAGGTAAAACGTCGACGAAGCCCCTTGCACTCAGCCCTTGGTGAAGACCATAGGAGCAAACCCTGAGAGAAAATCAAGAGTGGACCCCCGTAGAGGGATGAAAAGGTTTTTTTTTTCCCTTCTTTTTTTTTTGGGTTTTTTAAACCCTTTGGGTCCGGAAAAACCCCGGCCTCCCGGGGCAAAACCAAAGATTTTTTGGAAAAAACCCCCAAAGGGAACGAAATTTAACCCAACTTCTTTCCCTTTTCCTTTGGAAAAAAAAAAATCAGCCCGGGATGGTTCGAGGAGGGAAAAGGGGAAAAAAAAACTGGGGAAAAGGCCCAAAAACCCCCCTTAAAAAATTCCCTTGCTGGGGGAAAAAAAAAATCCAAGTAAGGAGAAAGGGGCCGAAGGGGGTTAAAACATTGTATTTTGTGTGTTGTAATTTTATGTTAAGGGGGCCCGAAAAGGAAGAGAAAGAAAAATGAAGGGGAGGGGAAGAACAGGGGGGAAAAGAAAAAAAGAAGAGAGAGAGAAAGAGAGAGAGGAGAGAGGAAGAGGGTTGTGTGTGTGGGGTTGGGGTGTGTGTGTGATTTTTGGGGTGTGTATATGTGTACATATAAACTCCCATCATTTTAATCAAATTTTTAATAAACAAAAAATTGGATAAAAAAAAAATTTAAACACGTGCCAAAATAGCAACAAAAAAAAACAACAACAACAACACAAATATGTTTCCCCTTACGCTCTTTAAACCCCAACATGAAAATAAAGAGAAAAAACAAAAAACATAAAAAAACAAAGCAAAAAAACAAAGATAAAAAAACAAAAAAAAAAACAAATTAAAAAAAATTTTTCCTTTGTTCCCCATTTGCTCTTGAATTACCCCCAAAAAAAACAAACCAAAAACAAAAAAAAAAAAGAAAAAAACAAGGAAAAACTACAAAACAAATAAAAAAAAACCTCAAAAAAAAATAAAAAAAAAAAAATCAAACAACAGAAAAAAAGAAGAGCCCAAAAAACAAAAAAAAAAACAAAGGGTTCATCCTTTAGCGTCCTGAATTCTAAAAAAAAAAAAAAAAAAATAAATTAAAAAAAAATAAATTAAAAAAGAAATAAAAACAACAAACAAATAAAAAAAAATAAAAAATCCAAAAAAACAAGAAAAAAACAAAAGAAAAAAAAAAAGGGAAAAAAAAAAAAAAAAAAAAAAAAAAAAAAAAAAAAAAAAAAAAAAAAAAAAAAAAAAAACGAAAGACCAAACAAACACACAAACAAAAAACACTCCCCCCCCCCCCTCTCCCCCCTCCCCCCCCCCCCCCCCCCTTCCCCCTTTTCGAAAAGCCAGCGAGAAGGAAATAAAAAACCGGCGTTCGGGGAGGCCGCTCTTGGGTGCCTTTCCTCCAGGGGAAACGAACCCCCCGCCTCGGAGGGAAGGCGAGGCAGTGGGGGGGGGGGGGGGTTGGGGGGTAGGGGGGGGGGGGGGGTGGGGGTGGGGGGGGGGTGGGGGGGGTGGGTTGGGGGGGGGGGGGGGAGTAAAAATTGGGTGTCTTATTTTTTTGGGGTTTTTTTTCGTTTCCCGTTTTTTCCCCTTTCTCTTCCTCTCTCTCGCTTTTTCTTTTTCCTTTTTCTTTTTTTTCCTTTTTTTCTTTTCTTTTTTTTTCTTCATCATCTGATGCCTTATTTTTGTGGTTTTTTTTTTCGCTGTTTCTTTTTTATCATCTTTTTTTTTCTTTTTCCCTTTTTTTCTTTTATCTGTGTTTAAAAGGGCCTTTTCCTTCCTTCCCCCTTCCCCCCCACTTTCTTTAATTAAAAAAAAAAAAATTAATTTTTTTTAAAAAAAATTTTTTTTTTCCCAAAAAAAAACCCCCAAAAAAACAACCCCTTTTTTTTTCA
>NC_051411.1:34607215-34612215 GCF_015228065.2 Penaeus monodon
TAAAAAAAACAAAAAAACAAAGCATAAAACAAAGCATAAAAAACACAATAAAAAAAACATTATACTTTCCTAGTTCCCCATTTGCCTCTTGAATTACCCCAAAACAAACAACCAAACAAGCAAAAAAAAAAAGAAAAAAACAAGGAAAAACTACAACAACAAATAAACAACACCTCAATAAAAAAATAAAAATAAAATAAATCAAACTAACAGCACAAAAAAGAAGAGCAACAAACAAACAAACAGCTTCATCCTCAGCGTCCTGAATTCTAAGAAAAAAAAAAAAAATAATAATAAATGGATAAGTAAATAGACAAATAAATTAATAAGCAAATAAATCAACAAACAAATAAATGAAAATAACATCCCTAAAGAACAAGAAGAAACAAAAGAAGAAAATCTGTAAATAAGTAAATACAATACAAAAAAAAAATCACAAACAAACAAAATAAATAACTAAATAAAAAAATAACATCACAAAGAACAAAACCAAAGAGAAATTTATAAAAAAAAAAAAAAATAAAAACCAAAACAAAAAAAAAAAACGAAAAAATGAGACCAAAAAAAAACAAAAAAAAACAAAAAAACAAAAAAAAAAAAAAAAAAAAAAAAACAAAAAAAAAACGAAAGACCAAACAAACACACAAACAAAGACACCTCCCCCCTCCCCTCTCCCCCCTCCTCCTCCCTCCCTCCCCCCCCTTCCCACTTTTCGAATGCCAGCGAGACGGAAGTCAAATTCCGTACGTTCGGGTAGTCCGCTCTTGGCTGCCTTATCCTCCATGGAAGCGACCAGCCCTCGGGGGAAGGAGCGAGCAGTTGGGGGGGCGGGGGTGGGGGGTGGGGGGGAGTGGGGAGTGGGGGGTGGGGGTGGGGGGGAGTGGGGGGTGGGGGGGGGGGTGGGGGGGAGTGGGTGGAGGGGGGAAGGGGGGAGTGAAAATTGATGTCTTATTTTTCTATTGTGTTTTGCTTTCGTGTTTCTTTTCGTTTCGCCTCGTGTTGCTCTCTCTCTTCACGAGTTTCTACCTCCTCTCGCTCACTCTCTGTCTCATCCTCCTCTCTCTACTCCCACTCCCACCTCCGCTCTTTTTCCTTCTTCTTTCTTTTTTCTTCATCATCTGATCCTTAAACTTTCTTGTGTTTTTATCCTTTCGCCTCGTTTTCTTCTTCCTCTCACTTCTTCTTCTTCTTTCCATTTTCTCATCAGTCTTCTTTTTCTTTCATCATCTTCTTTTTCTCTCTTTCCTCTATGTCTGATTTTTTATGTTTATGTTCCTTCGCTCGTTTCTTTTCTTCTTCTCCGCTTCTTCTTCTTCTTTTTCCTGCTCTTCCTTCCGAAAAACATAAAAGTGACCGAGTGTTTTTGGGTTTGGCCCCTATTTAATGGGTGATCGTGGTTGGCAGCGTGAAGGAGAAGAGATGAGCTTTTGTAGATGTCAATGGCTGGCCTCGTTGTAGTGGTGTTGCGGAGGGGGGGGGGGGCGAGTCTGTTGGTTTGTATTGAAGATATCGGTCAGTGGAAGAACAAGGAAAAAATCTGGGGAAACTATCTTTTCTTGTTAGGTTTTTGTTTGAACGGATTTTGAATTATAGGTGGTGATCTATTTATTTCTAACGCTGTTTCCTTTTTTTCTTTATGGTTCACACACGCACGCACACACGCACTTTCCTTATCACATTCACACACACACACACACACACACACACTTTCCTTATCACATTCACACACACACACACACACACACACACACACACACACACTTTCCTTATCACATTCACACACACACACACACACACACTTTCCTTTTTACATTCACACACACACACACACACACACACACACACACACACACACACACACACTTTTTCCTTATTACATTCACCCACAACTTCATCACTCATTATCTTTATTTTATATCATTATCACCCATTCACCCACATTCCCTATTCGAACACACATACAAAACATAACAAATCACTCTCTCTATATATATCACGAGAATGCTTTTACACGCAAGAATTCACAACGTTACCTGTGGCGTGTATTTGTTAGTTATTCAAACTCCCTAATTGGGTTACCTGTCAAATGCAGACCTGGAAGAAATGACATTGTTCATAATCATCCGTGGAAAATTCTCATGCATTTGGATCACCTTTTCGTCAACAGAAGAACGATCACTTGAAGTTTAAGTGTTAAATTTGAGTTTTGTGAACTTTTTTTTTCTTTTCCTTTCTTTCTCGTTTTCTTTCTTTCTTATTCCTTTTTTTTTTTTTTAATGATATAATATCAAGGTTTTTCAAAGTACGGGTCTGCTGCCCAGTGCTGTGATGGGCAGTGGGTCGCAACTTAACGATAATAATTATAATAATAATTAATAATAATAATAATAATAATAATAATAATAAGTAATAAATAATATTATATATATATATATATATATATATATATATATATATATATATATACTATAATATATATATATGTGTGTGTGTGGTGTGTGTGTGTGGTGTGTGTGGTGTGTGTGTGTGTGTGTGATGTGGTGTGTGTGTGTGGCGTGCGTGTACGTGTTGTGTGTGTGTGTGTGTGTGTGTGTGTGTGTGCGCGTGCGTGCGTGATCGTGCGTGTGTGTTGGTGTGTGTGTGTGTGTGTGTTTATAGTGTGTGTGTTATATGTGTGTGTTGTTTTGTGTGTATGTGTGTGTGTGGTGTGGTGTGTGCGTTGAATAAAGTAGATAGTCCTACTGTACAAAAGCAAATTGGGTCCTTAGATGAGAAAAAAGTTTTGAAGAACTCCTGACATAGAATCCATTATTTAATGATAATCCTTTTCTAAACATATCGTAATTATCTTAATTGGTATGATAATCTTGTTTGATCATACTGGTATCGTTTCATTCTAAGGGTGATTAATGTGATCACGATAAATAGTATTCTAATGACTTGATTTTGAATGCATAAATTACGGTAATTGATATCCCGAAGGGTTTACATTGTCAATATCATTCGTTATCATTATGTTAGTCTATAAGCATTAATTATGATAATAAACGATTATGAAATGGTTGGTTGATAGTGATAATGATAATGATAACGACTTCATTTAGTAATAAACATTTAAATAATAACAATAATGATTGTAAAGAAAATCCTAATCATGAAGCATAATGAAAATGTGAGTATAAATTTTGATAATAATGATAATGGTAATGATAAGATAAAGGTAGTAGGAAATAACCATGACGGACGAGTAAATAATGATAACTATAAATACTAATTTCTAATAACAGCCAGTGATGAGGGTACTGAATATTAAGGTAAAAATATAATGATAGCCTTTTAACGGTAAAATTGATAATGATAATGTACTGATGATATACTGGTGAATGATGAACGATAATGAGAATAATTATAATTGATAATAATGCTATATTAATAATGATAATAATAATAATAATAATAATAATAATAATAATAATAATAATAATATAATATAATAATAATACTGGAAAAATAAATTATAAAACTAAAAATAATAATATATGTAATAAACGATTAATGATAATACTTTGATACCGGTCCTTACATAATGATGATAATAACAATAACAGTAATAGTAACAAATAAATCACAGTACAACTACCACACACACAACACACCACACACACACACACACACACACACAACCCTACAAAATATATATATATATCTATATATTATATATATATATATATATATATATATAATATATATATATAATATAATACGTATCAACCCTCCCTGACCAGGACTCGAAACCTAGGTCACTCTGGGTATGAAACCCGGAGGGCCAGTGCTAAACCAACCATGCCACAACGACCCAACTAAAAGGAGTGTGCCAACATAGACTTATCAGCTCCATTAGACATTTAACCTGTGGACCTGTCTACTCATACTTGAGTACTGACAGCGAAGTTTTACTCTCACTCCCCGTGGGCAACTCGGTGGAAATTGATTTAGTCAGTTCGAAAATCCTAAGTCAGATGTCCTGAGGTAGATGTATGAAAGATGGAATATGCAATGGCCGATTGATATCGATAAATAACAACCCTCCCTGACCAGGACTCGAACCTAGGTCACTCTGGGTATGAAACCGGAGGCCAGTGCTAAACCAACCATGCCACATCATCATCGATAACGGTATGCTCATGTTTGAGCAGCCGTGGACCTCTCCACTATCCCTCGCCACTAAACTCGATCTTACGCTTTTCTTTCCCACTTGTACCATCGACAGCCCCGCAATATCTTTGATATTGTCGCTCAGTCCTTGTCTTTTCTGTGTTGCCTCTTCCTCTGTTTTCCTATCACCATATCCCTGTCATCTTCTCGTCTCTCCTCTCTCTCTTCCTCTCGTCCCGGAGTTCTTCTCCTCCTCGTCAGTCTCTCGGCCTCTGGTCCACTCAATCCTCTCTCATCTCTCCTCTCCCCTCTCTCTCTGCTCGCGTCACTCTCTTCTCCTCTCTCTCTCATTCTCTTCTCCCTCGCTCGAATGCGCTCCTCCGGCTCTCCTCCGGTTCCCTTCCCCCCCGCGCCTCTCTCCTCTCTCCCTCTCCGTCCTCTCTCTCTCTCATCTCTCTATCCTCTCTCTCTACTCCTTCTCTCTCTCTCTCTCTCACTCCGAACCTTCCTCATCGTCTCTCTCTCCTCTCTCTCTCCCTCTACCTCGTCTGCGCTCTCTCCTCTCCGCTCTCCTCTCTCTCAGTCTCCCTTCCCTCTCTCCTTTCTCTCTCCTCTCATCTCTTCTCTCTCCTCTCTCTCTCTCTCTCTCTCTCAATCTCTCTCTCTCTATCTCTCTCTCTCCTCGTCTTTCTCTCTCTCTCTCTCTCTCTCTCCCTCAATCGTCGTCTCGCTCTCAATCTCATCTCTCTCTCTCTCTTCATCTTCTCTATATTCACTCCTCCTCTCCTCCTCTCTCTCAGCGCTCTCTCCTAATCATCTACTCTCAATCGCAAATACTCAAAAAT
>NC_051411.1:34621082-34623582 GCF_015228065.2 Penaeus monodon
TCCGAAATTTATCACATTTTTATGATTCTTTAACAACTTTGGACTTGTTGATTGCTCTTTAATGAATGGCTAATGAGTTAGCAGTTTGATTAAAGTATTTCGCTAAAAAAAAATTAAAGAATAAAGTTTGTCTTGTCGTTTTTTTTTTGTTTTTTTTTTTATAATCTCTTGTTCTTCCCTTTAATCATTTCTTCGCTTTTATTCAGTGTTTTTTTTTATTCTTTTTCTTTTTCGATTTATTTTCCTCTTTACTCCTCTCTTTGAGTTTTCTTACTATTTTTTTTCGTTCGTCTCTTTCTCTCTCTCTCTCTCTCTCTCTCTCTCTCTCTCTCTCTCTCTCTCTCTCTCTCTCTCTCTCTATCTATCTCTATCTCTCTCTCCCTCTCTTTCTCTCTCATTCTCTCTCTCTCTCTCACTCTCTCTCTCTCTCTTATTTCTCCTTCCCCTTTCTTTCTCTCTCTCTCTTTTCTCTCTCTCTCTCCTCTCTCTCTCTCTCTCTCTCTCTATATATATATAATATATAAATATATATATATATATATATATATATATATATATATATATACCTATTTCTCTCTCTCACTTTCTCTCTCTCTCTCTCTCTCTCTCCCCCTCTCTCTCTCTTTCTCTTTCTCTCTTTCTCTCTCTCTCTCTCTTTCTCTCTTATTCTCTCCCTTCCTCTCTTTCTCTCTCATTGTCACTCTCTTTCCCTCTCTTCCCGCCTTCCCCTCCCCCATCTCATCCCCCCCCTTCTTCCCTCCCCTCCCCCCACTCACCCCCCTCCTCTCCCCCTCCCCCTCCTCTTCCTCTTATCTAAATACTTCCCGTCTCCTTTTCCCGCCGCTCCTTTTAACTCTTATCTAAATACTAGTAATAGCGGCGTCTTCCCGTGACTTTTTCCCCTCTCTTCCTGTCTCTTCTTTATTCTTCTTTCTCCTTTTCCCCTCTCTATCTTTTTCTGCCGTCTTCCTATTCCTTTCTTTTTTCTCCTTGGTATTATTGTTATTAATGTTATTGTTATTATTATTATTATTATTATTATTATTATTATTATTATTATTATTATTATTATTACCATTATTATTATTATTATCATTATCATTATTATCATCATTATTATTATTATTATTATTATTATCATTATTATTATTATTAATATTATTATTATTATTATTATCTTTATTATTATTATTATTATTACTACTACTACTACTGCTGATATTATTTTTATTGTCATTACTGTGATTATCATTAACATCCCTATTGTTAGTATTATTGTTATTGCAATTATGTTGATGATGATGATAATTGATCATGATTATCATCAATGTTATCATTATCATAATGATTATCGTTGTTATTATTGTTATGATCATCATCATTATTGATAACAATTATGATAATTGTAATTGTTATCATTCTTATTATTACTATGATTAGCATTATCATCATTAGCGTTATTATGATTATAATATCATCATCATTATTTTTATTACTGTTATTATCATCATTAATGTCTTTATCGCTATTATCCTTTATTGTTATTATTATTGTTGTTGCTGTTGCTGTTGTTGATATTATCACTGATATTAAAAACTAATGTCATTATATATACTATCATTGTAATTGTTATTATTACTATTGTTATTGTTATCTTTTTCATCATTACCATTATTAACTATGTCATTTTATATTCATTGTTATCATCATGAATATGATTATTACGATTATCATTATTATTATTATCATTATTATTATTATTATTATCATTATTATTATTATTATTATTATTATTATTATTATCATTATTATTATTATTATTATTATTATCATTATAATCATTATCATTAGTATTGTTATTGTTATCATTATCATTATCATTATCATAGACATTAACATTATTATAAACATTTAACATTATTATTATCATCATCATTATTATAAACATAACATTATTATCATCATCATTATTATAAACATTAACATTATTATCATCATCATTATTATAAACATTAACATTATTCTCATCATCATCATTATCATCATTATCTTAATTCCATTTGTCTCCTTTTTATCTCATTTCCTTTTTATCTTATTTCCCTCGCGTTCTTTTTCAACACTTTATCATATTCAACTTTTTCTATCATTCGGATTTCCTTTTCTCTTCCCTACTCATATCCCTCTCATTATCTTCTCTCACCTTATTCTCTCTTATCCGCATTCTTACCCCTGTTATCTGAGCTTCCCACATTTCCTTTTTCTCTCCCCTCCCCCTTGTTCGTCGGTTCTTTTTCTCCCCTCTTTCTCATTTCTTTTATCTCACTTCGTTTCCTCTTAGACGAATCCGCGCTTTATTTATTGCCGCAAAAGTTATCGCTCACTCCCCTTCCCTAATTTTTTTTTTTTTTTTTTATCTTTGTGTCTCTGTTTCTGTGTCTGTCTCTTCCCTTTTCTCTTCTCGTCGATTTTCTTTCTTTTTTATTTTCTGTGTCTGTCTCTT
>NC_051411.1:34628582-34633582 GCF_015228065.2 Penaeus monodon
TCCTTTCTTTCCCTCTCTTTTCCTCTTTTCCTCCTTTCTCTCCCTCTCTCTCTCTCTTCTCTCTTTTTCTCTGCTCCTCTCCTTCTCTCTCTCTTGCTCTTCGCTTTCTCTCTCTCTTGCTCTTCGCTTTTCTCTCTCCTCTCTCTCCTTTCCCTTCTCTCTCACCTCTCTTTCCTTCCCTTCTCTCTCTCTCTCTCCCCGGGCCCCTCTCTCTCTCCCCCTCTCCTCTCTCTCTCTCTCTCTCTCTCTCTTTTGCTCTCTTCCTCTCTCTTTTTCCTCTCTCTCTCTCTCCCTCCTCTCTCTCCCCTCTCTTCTCTCTCTCTCTCTCTTCTCTCTCCCCCTCTCTCTCTCCTCTTCTCCTTTTTCTCTTTTCTCCTCTCTCTCTCTCTCTCTCTCTCTCTCTCTCTCTCTTCGCTTCCTTACTCTCTGTCTCTTTTGTTTTACAAAAACAGTGCCTACCATGTTCCAGTGGCCAAATACGCAACAAAGACTTGAAATCCTTCCCTTCGGGGTTCCGGGACCTGTTTTAAAAAGGGGGCCCCTAGAACGAGGTACAAAGAGGCTGTATTCTCCCGGAGCGCTCCTGTGGGTCCGTCGTCGGCGTGGGTCCGTCGCCTCGCTGTCCTTTGGAGAGCTGAGAGCCAAGGAGAGCCATGAAATGTAGCTTTGGACAGTGCCGTGATTCCCTGCCCCCCCGCGCGGATTTCGGGACTCCGCGCAATCCTCTCGTCCTTCTCTCTTTCCTTTTCTCTTTCTCTCTCTTTCTCTCTCCTCTTCTCTCTTCCTCTCCCCTCTCTCTTTTATCTCTCTCTCCTTTTCTCTCTTTCTTCTTTTCTTTCTTTTCTCTGACTCTCTCTCTCTCTCTCTCTCTCTCTCTCTTTTCTCTCTCTCTCTTCTCTCTCCCTCTCTTCTCTTTTCCCCTCTCTTCTCTCTCTTCCCTTTTCTCTCCTCTTCTCTTTTCTCTTCCCTTTTTTTTCTTTTTTTCTCTCTTCTCTTTTTTTCTTTCTCTCCTCTCTCTCTCTCTCTCTCTCTCTTTTTTTTTCTTTCTTTTTTTCTCTCTTTTCCCCCTCTCTCTCTCTCTCTCCTCTCTCTCTTTTCTCTTCTTTCTCTCTCCCTCTCTCCCCCTCAGTCTCTCTCTCTCTCCTCTCTCTCTCTCTCTCTTCTCTCTCTCTCTTTTTCTCCTTCATCTCCTCTCCTTTTTCCTCCTTCCCCTCCTCTCTTTTCTCTCTCTTTTTTGTTTTCTCTCTCTCCTCTCTTCCCCTCCTCCTTCTGCTTCCTTTCCTCTCTCTCTCCCCTTCTCTCTCTCTCTCTCTCTCTCTCTCTCCTCTCTATTTCTTTTTTCTCTCTCTCTCTCTCCTCTCACTCTCTTCTTTCTCCCCTCTCTCTCTCTCCCCCTTTCTCTTTTTCTCTCTCTTTTCTTTTCTTCCCTTTTCCCTCTCTTTTCTCCTCCCTTTTTTTCTCCCCCCCTTTCTCTCTTTCTTTTCCTTATCCCTTTATCCCTTTTTCCTTGGGGGCTCCCCTTCTTCTTCAAATATTTTTCTAAAATTCATTCCCCCAAAAAAACCTAATATAAAGGAGGTAAACCTAAGCCACAATTTTTGGAAAAACCCAACTTATAAAATCAATTGGGGGGGAAATAAATTTTGTTTTTTATTATTCTCCAACCTGGGTTGTTTTGAGGTCTGCTTCTGTTGTTTTTTTTTTTATGTCCCACATCCTTTTTTTTTCTATTATCTTCATCTCTTCTCTGTTGTCTGTATCGTCGTCTGTTGCCTGTCTGTTTTTTTTTTGTCTTCCCGTTTTTCTGTTTTTGTCTTTTCCCCTGCCTTCTCTCTTTTTTCCTTTTTCTCTCTCTTTTCTCTCCCCTCTCTTTCCCTCTCCCCCTCTTTTTTTATTATATATATATTATATATATATTTATAAAAAACAAATACACACACAAACACCCCACAACACACACAATATTATATATATATTATATATATATATAATATATTATTTTATATATATTATTATGTTGTGTGTGTGTGTGTGTGTGTGTGTGTTGTTGTGTGTGTGTGTGTGTCACTGTCTATTTATTCTATCTCTGTCTGTCCGTCTGTCTGTCTGTATGTCTGTCTGTCTGTTTGTCTGTCTGCGTCTGCATATGTATCTGCCTCTGTCTGTCGGTCCCTCTCTTGTTCTTTTTCAATTGTCTTCCCTACAACTTAATTTTCTAAACTAAATTAGTGTCAGCTTTGCTCTCTACGCTATTTATCATACTTTTTTCATATCTCCCTTCTTCATACTGTTATCACTTCGCTGTTCTATCTACCGGCCTCCTCTTTTCCTGCCTCTGTTCCTCGCTGTTCACAAGCATGATCCGAAATTGCCGATATCGGATCGTCCGTCCGAAACGTAGAACGTGAGATAATGTTCGCCCGCTACACACGCCAAAAAAGCAGAACTTCACTAGTATTCCAGCACTGATGAAATTCACACACACACACACACACACACACACAAACACACACACACACACACACACAAAATGGTGAGAACTAAATCAAAGGCAAGGTAATACTGATGAAAAGACAAGGTCAAACATTATAAATGTTCCAATCATTAAACGAATTACAATACACACACGTACACAAACAAGCACACACAAGCCCACCCCCCGCCCACAAACAAACAAACAACCCCCCCTCCCCCCACCGCAAACAAACAACCAAACACCCGCACAAAAAATACAATATCTCGCCTCCACCATCACGCGCGCCGGCGGTCGTATCGAAGGCCGGACTGAAAACAGCCGTCGGCCAGTAATCCTCTGCTGAGATACGCCACTTAAATACAGTCATCGCCTGAAATCCGATGCGCTGCTGTAGTCATCGGAAGATACATATACACAGAGGCAGTTCTCCAGCCTGATTGCTTATGGCCGGATGTTGCGCTAGCTTGCATTTACACTCAGGTGCGTCGTTGCAGAGAATCGCAAAGTCTTTTCTCACTAATTGCACTGTAAGCTGAGCGGAGTGGGTGGGAGGTGGGGATTGGGGATTGGGGATGAGGGGGTCAAAGGTGGGGAGCTGGGGGATGAGGGAGTCAAAGGTGGGGAGGTTGGGGGAGTGGGTGGTGGTAGGTGGTGCATAGATGGTGGTAAGGGACGTAGTAGTTGAGTAAAGGATAGTGGTTGTGAGAGTTATAGAGTCCGTAAATAGCGTTGAAGTCATAGGAATTCAGGTGGAAATAGTGAGTAGTTCGTATCAGTAATAAGCAGTTCGGATTCGTAACAAGCAGTTCGTTTTAGTACTAAACAGTTCGTATTAGTAAAAAGCAGTTCGTGTCAGTAATAAGCAGTTCGTATTAGTAAAAAGCAGTTCGTGTCAGTAATAAGCAGTTCGTACTAGTAACAAGCAGTTCGTGTTAGTACTAAGCAGTTCGTATTAGTAACAAGCAGTTCGTATTAGTAAAAAGCAGTTCGTATTAGTACTAAGCAGTTCGTATTAGTAACAAGCAGTTCGTATTAGTACTAAGCAGTTCGTATTAGTAACAAGCAGTTCGTATTAGTAACAAGCAGTTCGTATTAGTAAAAAGCAGTTGTGTTAGTAATTAGCAGTTCGTATTAGTACTAAGTGATTCAAGATTGGGTGAGAAAGGGTGAAGAAAAAAAAAAAGAGGTATAGGAAGAGAGAGAAAAGGATAGGCAGAGAGAAAAGAGAGAAGGATTAGGGAAAGGCCGCTGTTTGGCGATGCTATGAAGAACGGTATACATAACAATGCCTCGTTCTGACCCGCGCTTAAATAGACGGTCATTTCGGGCTGGGGCGTTAGCGAAAATACTCCTGGCGCTTATGTGTTGGGCAATTCTTCTTCTTCTTCTTCTTCTTCTTCTTCTTCTTCTTCTTCTTCCTTTTGGTCAGTTACATTGTTCGATTTCGTTTTTTTTTTCTTTTCGCTTTTTTATTTTTTATATATATATTTTTTCATTATTGTTGGTTTTATTAGTTTATTCATCCTCACTGTTGTAATCGTCATCATTATTGGATTTTTATTGTTATCATTATCATTACTATCATCAATTTTATTATTGTTATTGTTATCATTATTGGCATCATCATTATTATCATCATCTCTATCAAAAATATTATAATCATTAATGATGTGATCATTATCGTCATTATTGTTACTGTTATAATCATGATCATTTTCACCCATATCCTTATTGCTATCATTATCATTATCATCATTATCAATATTGTCGTTGTTGTTATTATTCTCATTATCGATACCATTATTACCATCATTATTATTACTAGAATAACTATTTTTCCTTTTTGTTTCTTCGTTGTTATCGACTATTCTCTTTGACCCTTTTTATCATTTTCCACTGCCATTTTTTTTTATTTTTTTCTTCTTCATCTTTTTTCCTCTTTTTTTCTTCTTCCTACTTCTTTCATTCGCTTTTATTGGCTTCTTTTTCTTCTTTTTGCTTTTTGTATTTTGTCTTTCACTTCTTTTTCTCCTTGCTTTTTTCTTTCTTTTCTTCCTCCTCTTTTCCTTCAACATCATCATCATCTTCTTCCTCTTCTTCTCCCTATTCTTTTTCTATTTGCCGCCTCTTCTTATTTATCTTATTTTCCCTTCTTCTTCTCTTTTGTCTTCCTGTTTTTCGTTCTTCCTCTCCTATTGTTATCATTATTATGTTTTACATTCAACTTCTTCGTCCGCGTCATTATTATAATCTCTTTCTCTTTCCTCGTTCTCTAACTCAGAACATCTAAATAGATCGTCTTTTTTTTTATTTTCTTCATTTTCTCTGCGTCAACATAAACTGCTGAGTCAGGTAGGATGAGATCTGGATGCCTTTGTTGAGAGTATATGTGTTTGTGTGTGTTTCATATCTGTCTTCTCTCTCTCTCTCTCTCTCTCTCTCTCTCTCTCTCTCTCTCTCTCTCTCTCTCTCTCTCTCTCTCTCTCTCTCTCTCTCTCTCTCTCTGTCTCTCTCTCCCTCTGTC
>NC_051411.1:34659745-34672954 GCF_015228065.2 Penaeus monodon
TATATATATATATATATATATATATTTATATAACCAATATAAGTTATCTGTCTATTAATCAAATCTTCATTCAAGATCGATAGGATATTCTATCAGTTCCCATACAGTCTTCCTGAAAGAATAACGCTGTTTTACCAAAAAAAAAAAAAAAAAGAAAAAAAAAAAGAAAAACAAAAAAAAAAAAAAAAAATCAGTTCGCATAGAAATATTCTAAAAACACACCAAGGATAAATAAAATCCCCCCCCCCCCCCCCCCGTCATCTCAAATCCGGCCTGCTAGTTCCTAGATCTTTGTCTGTCCGACTCCTTGTGTTGCCATTCTAGCGATTTTTAGCTAAGTCTAGAGCTTTTGAGTTATGATCTAGCGGGAAGAAGTTGAAAGCTTATTCTACACTTAGCGATTTCCTTGGAAGAAACGGATGAGATATTGCTTTATAAAACACAACTCACTAAATTTGATACGTTTGATATGAAAGACTTTCGATTCGTGACATTTATTTAGAGGAAATAAAGAACGGGGAATGCTATACGAAGAGTGTTAAGTTAAATGCCACATGTTAATATTGCTAATAATTGTAGGTGACGGAATTTGGATTCAGATTACGATATTTACACCCGTAAATATATATATTTTTTTTCATGTATGGGAAGACATGTACACGCGTCAAAAAATCTATAAAAAAAAATCGTCTTGCACGTGATGGATCCTTGGGACCGTAACCTTCACCTTTTCCTATATATTCACCATGTTATCATTTAATATTAATTGTCATTATTTTTAGTCATACATTCATGATTATGTGTTATATTAAATGTAACCATCGTTAGAGAAACTATCCAGTAATAAAACAATTACTTTCATCAATCTTGTATCAGTCATTATTACCTTGTCGAGTGTATTGCTCCATAAACAATAATCTTTAACAACATTATAAACAGAAAAAATATATATATACATATGAATTAAATGACACAAATATGAATAATATGTATATACAAAATAAAAAAAAATAGTATACATTTCTTTTCTTGGTGTTGATAAAAGAACCAAAGAAAAATAAAAACGTTAAATAATGAAAAACCGATGAAAAAATGATTATGAGAGCTTTCCATTGCCCCTGGAAATTAAAACGTTTAGGCACTGAACAAAATGACAACAATTTCAGGAAAAAAGAGACACACACGTGTAACATCAAGCATAAACCACAATTATTTATCATAAATAAATACATATGAATTAAATGACACAAATATAAATAATATATATATACAAAATAAATAAAAAAAATAGTATACATTTCTTTTCTTGGTGTTGATAAAAGAACCAAAGCAAAATAAAAACGTTAAATAATGAAAAAACATGATTATGAGGGCTTTCCATTGCCCCTGGAAATGAAAAGGTTTAGTCACTGAACAAAATGACAACAATTTCAGGAAAAAAGACAGACGTGTAACATCAAGCAGAAACCACAATTATTTATTATTTTTTGTTGACGACTGGTTATGGTGTAGAGAAAAAAGAACTGATATTGATGTTTGTTTGTTTTTCTCACATGTTCATTCTCTATTATATAGCAAACGCTCTGCCTTTGATCCCGGGAAACGTAGTATTACGGAATACCTGAGACGGAGAACCAAGTCAGCAGGACATCGCAACTAAAGCATTTGTCTTTTAGTTTCCGATAAACTACGTATTTATTATAGGTTTTCTTTACTCTCGCTGAGACTCAAAAGGTCTCTTGATTGCCTCAAGTGCACATAGGTCAAGGCTTACAATGATCTTTCTCTATCTCTATTTATCTGTCTAAATGCCAATCTTTCTCTCTCTCTATCTCAACCTATGCCTACACCTTCTCCACTATCCTCTTACTTGGCCTCATAATACTGTATTATGGCAGTGAACGCCGCCTTTGCACAGCGTAGAGAAGATCCGAGGTTTTATATATCTTTGTATGTTTGTTCTCTCTCTATCTATCTATCAATCTATCTACCATCTATCCATATGTCTACCGCCCCCCTCTATTTCTCTATAGCATCGTGCCGGGCTTATGGGTGAATATGTAGAAGCTATATGAGCAGCGGTCTAACTTTCTACCATAATGGTTTGTGTGTGAGAGAGTATATTCATGTATACGTGTTAATGTTTATATGTATATATATATATATATATATATATATATATATATATATATATATGTATATATTAATATACAATCGCATTTTATCCGTTTTTTTTTACCCTACCTTCTCTCGATCTCTCTCTATCTCTCTCTTAGGCTGGACCCTAACCCCTGTGAACCAATTTCAGCTCCCTTCACTTGAAGCTTGTTATGTTATTTCCCTTGTAGTCGTTTTTTTTTTTTTTTTTTGTTTTTTTTTCCTTATACTCGGCAAAGTTTTTTACAGATTTTTTTATATGTAAGTAAAACGTTATATATATATATATATATATATATATATACAAACACAAACACAGTAACGTGTACACAAAGATGAAAAGAGAAACAGCCACAGTAGAAAATGAAACTAAACCGTAACGTTTCGAACTCTTCACGAGTTCCTCTTCAGACGAATAAAATCGAAATGGATACAAGGAGATAATTTTGGCAAGTATATATAGTGATAGAGAGACAGGACGAACAAGAGCTGAATCAGGTCTCAGGAGGGTCAAGGTCGAAGAGTCTGGGGAAGGCTTTGCTAACTAACGAGGAGGTAAGATCATCCAGGCCCCATTGACCAGCACTCAAGTTGAAATTAGGCATTTTTCTAATTAAAAGAGATTCTAACATTTTTCTTTCGTACGAATTGGCTGATTTATGAATTAATTTAGCGCTTTTCCAGTTAAGCCGGTGACCTTCATCCCGTAAATGAACGAAACACGCATTTGATTCTCTAGCAAATCTAACATCACGCTGATGTTCATTAATTCTTTTCTCAAAAGCTCTACCGGTCTCACCTATGTAAAACTTGGGGCAATCTTTACAAGGTATAGTGTAAATACCGGGAGAAGTCTCAAGAGCACCGCTAGCCGCATTGTGTTTTACTAAAGTATTACGCAACGTATTCGGATATGTAAAGACAACGTCAATGCCAGCGCCTTTAAACATGTGCCGTTTTTCATCGAGGGACGGGTTATACGGAACAATTAATAGATTATTGGCACTATCCTGTTGAGAATTACGGGAATGAGTATAAAATTTCCATCTCGCAGATGAGTGTGCCTGATTTAAGAAGAAACGGGGATATCCTAATTTCGAAAAAGTTTCAAAAATGACGTCAAGCTCCCGATCAATAAACTCATTGTCACAAATTCTATATGCCCTAAGAAACATGGACGAGACTACTGACTTTTTAACATTTAACGGGTGATTCGAGAAAAAATGAAGATAATTAGCGGTGTGAGTGGGTTTACGGTAAACCGAAAATTTAAGGGAGCCATTTGCATTGAATAACAGTATGTCGAGAAATGGTAATTTCCCTGAATCTTCCCATTCTACTTTAAAATTGATAGTACGGGCGAGGTTGTTGAGTTTACTGAGAAAATCATCGAAATCTGAACGGTTCGCTTGCCACATAGAAAATACATCATCAACATAACGAAACCAAACCGTGTCGGGAGGGAGAATCGACGGAAGGAGTTCAGATTCAAACATCTCCATATATAAATTCGCAAGAACCGGGCTTAAGCTACTTCCCATCGCGATACCAATGGTACCAATGGTATCGCGATGGGAAGTAGCTTAAGCCCGGTTCTTGCGAATTTATATATGGAGATGTTTGAATCTGAACTCCTTCCGTCGATTCTCCCTCCCGACACGGTTTGGTTTCGTTATGTTGATGATGTATTTTCTATGTGGCAAGCGAACCGTTCAGATTTCGATGATTTTCTCAGTAAACTCAACAACCTCGCCCGTACTATCAATTTTAAAGTAGAATGGGAAGATTCAGGGAAATTACCATTTCTCGACATACTGTTATTCAATGCAAATGGCTCCCTTAAATTTTCGGTTTACCGTAAACCCACTCACACCGCTAATTATCTTCATTTTTTCTCGAATCACCCGTTAAATGTTAAAAAGTCAGTAGTCTCGTCCATGTTTCTTAGGGCATATAGAATTTGTGACAATGAGTTTATTGATCGGGAGCTTGACGTCATTTTTGAAACTTTTTCGAAATTAGGATATCCCCGTTTCTTCTTAAATCAGGCACACTCATCTGCGAGATGGAAATTTTATACTCATTCCCGTAATTCTCAACAGGATAGTGCCAATAATCTATTAATTGTTCCGTATAACCCGTCCCTCGATGAAAAACGGCACATGTTTAAAGGCGCTGGCATTGACGTTGTCTTTACATATCCGAATACGTTGCGTAATACTTTAGTAAAACACAATGCGGCTAGCGGTGCTCTTGAGACTTCTCCCGGTATTTACACTATACCTTGTAAAGATTGCCCCAAGTTTTACATAGGTGAGACCGGTAGAGCTTTTGAGAAAAGAATTAATGAACATCAGCGTGATGTTAGATTTGCTAGAGAATCAAATGCGTGTTTCGTTCATTTACGGGATGAAGGTCACCGGCTTAACTGGAAAAGCGCTAAATTAATTCATAAATCAGCCAATTCGTACGAAAGAAAAATGTTAGAATCTCTTTTAATTAGAAAAATGCCTAATTTCAACTTGAGTGCTGGTCAATGGGGCCTGGATGATCTTACCTCCTCGTTAGTTAGCAAAGCCTTCCCCAGACTCTTCGACCTTGACCCTCCTGAGACCTGATTCAGCTCTTGTTCGTCCTGTCTCTCTATCACTATATATACTTGCCAAAATTATCTCCTTGTATCCATTTCGATTTTATTCGTCTGAAGAGGAACTCGTGAAGAGTTCGAAACGTTACGGTTTAGTTTCATTTTCTACTGTGGCTGTTTCTCTTTTCATATATATATATATATATATATATATATATATATATATATATATATATATATATATATATATATGTATGTATGTATACATATATGTGTGTGGTGTGTGCGTGTGTTTATATATTTATTTATATATTTTTGTCTTGTTATCATACTTAATTATCTTTTGCTATTTCATCATTCGTGTATCCAGTTCTTCTCACTGATTTTTTTTTCTCTCTCTCTCTTTTCACATTCAGAAAATTAAAAACAAATCATTCTAGCATTGAAAGCTCAGCATCTATATAAGTATTGAAAACGAATAAACATTTAAATACCTAATACTAATATTCAAATATATTTCTAACTCGAGTGAAAAATACAGAACCGGACACCACTTTTTTGTAGTCTTTGCGAAAATACTCAAGCGGAAGAGAAACAAAAAAGTGACAAGAATAGAGAACGGAGAGAATAAGGTAACAAAAAAAAGAGAAAAAGTCACAAAACAAAGAACAAGAGAGAGAGAGAGAAAGAGAGAGGGAGGGAGGGGCAGGAGAGAGAAACCAAGAGTGGGGGGGGAGGAGCGGAGAGAGAAAGGGAGGGGAGGAGTGAGAGACAGAGAGAGGGAATGAGTGAGAGAGAGGGAGGGAGGGGGGAGAGAGAGAGAGAGGGAGGGAGGGGGGAAAGAGACAGAGAGGGAGTGAGGGGGGAGAGAGAAAAAAAGGCAGGGGAGGAGAGAGAAACAGAAGCAGACAGAGAGGAAACGACAACTAGTTTACAGGATAAACTGCAAGAGAATTGAAAAAGGTAATAGAATGAAAAAAAGGGGTAGGGTTATGAAAAGGACGAAGTAAAAATGATAATAATAATAAATAAACAATATATCTTTCAAAGTGAATGAATTTTAAATGCGTAAAACAATATATTGCGGGTGAAAAATAAAAATAGGATTTCTTATAGCAATATTCCTATGTTTGTTTCAGGTATATATTCTTTTGATAAATTTTCTTTTTCATTTGAATTTCCACAAGCATAACATATAACATATATTCGTAATAAACGTAACCATCGTTACAGAAACTATCCATTAATAAAATAATTACCTTCATCAATCTTGTATCAGTCATTATTACCTTGTCGAGTGTGTTGTTCCATAAATAATAATCTTTAGCAACATTATGAGCAGACAAAAATATATACATATGAATCAAATGACACAAGAATTAATAATAAATATATACAAAATAAAAAGAATACATTTCTTTTCTTGGTGTTGATAAAAGAACCAAAGAAAAGTAAAAGCGTAAAATAATTTAAAAAACAATGAAAAAACATATATGATTATGAGAGCTTTCTATTGTCCCTGGAAATGAAAACGGTTAGGCACTGAACAAGATGACAATTTCAGGAATAAAGACACACGTGTAGCATCAAGCATCATTATTTATTTATCATTGTTTTTTGACGAGTTATGATGTAGTAATAACTGACATTGTTTTCTCTCATGTTCATTCTCTATTATATAGCAAACGCTCTGCCTTTGTTCCCGCAAAACGTAGTATTATGAAACGGACCAAGTCAGCAGGCTAACGCAACTAAAGCATTTGTCTTAAATTTTCTTTATGTGTTGATAAATCCACGTATTTATTATCGTATTTATTATTTTCTCTTGCTTCGACTCTCCCCCATATACACTGAAAAACGTATTGGGGAAGATTGTGACATAGAGGGTCTTATTAATTTCCTTAGGGAGACTAATATTTTCAATAAAATTTAATTATGCATAATGTTTATGCAATAATTTTATGCACTTAGAGCATAATATTTATGCTTTGATTTTTAATCTATTTATTATTATTTGTAAGATATTTATTGATAGATTTTTAAAGTTTTAAACATTTTAATATTTCTAGTTAACAAGGTATTCGCCGCTAATGACCTTAGCTGTTGACGCGGCAGATAATTTTAAATAATCAATCAATCTTGCTTCGACTCAAAGGGTCTCTTGATTGCCTCAAGTGCACATCAGGGCAAGGCATAAAATAAACGTTCTTTCTCAATCTCTCTATTTATCTGTCTATATGCCGATTTAAATTTCTCTCTCTTTCTCTCTTTCTACCTTTACCTATACCTACACCTTCTCCACTATCCTCTTACTTGGCCTCATAATACTGTATTATGGCAGGTTTTATATACGATGTCTTTGAGTGTTTGTTCTCTCTATCTATTTATCTATCAACCTATCCACTATCTATCCATCTCTCTACCCCCCCCCCCCCATCTATTTCTCTATAACATCATGCCGGTCTTATGAGTGAATATTTAGAAGCTATATTAGAAGCGAATTAACTTTCTACCATTATGGTTTGTGTGTGAGAGAGAGATTATATTCATGTATACGGGTAAATGTGTGAAAATGCGGTTTATTTGTGTGCGTTCATTTTTGTGTGTATATAGATAGATAGATAATCATATTTTATCCATTCTTTACCCTACCTTTTCTCGATCTCTCTCTATCTCTCTCTTAGGCTGGACCCTAACCCCTATGAACCAATTCCAGCTCCCTTCACTTGAAGCTTCTGTTATGTTATTTCCCTTGTAGTCGATTTTTTTTTCCTTATACTCGACATAGTTTTTTAAAGATTTTTTTTTTATAAGTAAAGCGATATATATGCATATATTATATATGCATATATATATATATAACTTTTTACGTAAAGAAAAAAAATCTGAAAAGAGATTTTTAGGGTATATATGCATATATAAATATATATATGCATATATATACGCATATATATATATATGATACACATGTATTCACACACATATACATATATATACATATATATGCGTATATATACATATATATGCATATATATACATATATATGCATATATATATATATACATATATATGTATATATGTTATATATATATATTTGTGTATGTCTGTGTTTCTTGGTGTTGTGTATATATTATATATATGCATATATATATATATATATATATATATATATATATATATATATAAACACATACATATTTCTATATATATACATATATATGTATGCATATTTGTGTGTTAGTGTTTATATATTAACTTTCTTTCCATTGTTTCATACTTCAATTATCTTTTGCTATTTCATCATTTGTGTACCCAGTTCTCATTGCTTTAACTCTCTCTCTCTCTCTCTTTCTCGCTTTGTCACATTTGGAAAATTCAAAGCAAAATACTTTCTAACTTTGAAAGCGCAGTATCTATATAAGTATCGAAAACGAACTAACATTTAAACTGCTTATACTCAGATTCAAATATATTTCTAACTCGAGTGAAAAATATAGAACCGGACACCTCTTTTTTATGAAAAGAGTCTTTGCGAAAGTACTCAAGCGGAAGAGAAGCAAAAAAACTGACAAAAATTGAGAACGGAGATATTAAGGTGACAAGAAAGCAAGAGAAAAAGTGACAAGACCAAAGAACAAGAGAGAAAGAGAGACCGAAGGAGGGAAGGCCAGGAGAGAAAGAGTGACAGTGGAGGGGAAGCGGGAGCGAGAGAGAAAGGGAGTAGAGCAGTGAGAGAGAGAGAGAGGTAGGGGATGAGTGAGAAAGAGAGAGGGGAAGGAGAGAGAGAAAAAAGGCAGGGGTGGAGAGGCAGAAACAGAGAAGTAGACAAAGAGAAAACGATAACCAGTGTACAGGATAAACTGCAAGAGAATTAAAGAGGGTAATAGAACGAAAAAAAATGTGGGGGTGATGAAATGGACGAAGAGGAAAAAAATAAATAAACAAGTGAATTAATTTTAAAGCGTAAAACAATAATATATTGCGAGTGAAAAATCAAATTAGGAATTCTTATACCAATACTCCTATGTTTGTTTCAGGTATATATTCCTTTGATCATTTTTCTTTATCATTTTAATTTCCAAAAGCATTAGCTATAACATATATTCGTTATAAATGTAACCATCGTTACAGGAACTATTCATTAAATAATTACTCAATCTAGTATCAGTCATTATTACCTTGTCAAGTGTATTGCTCCATAAATAATAATCTTTAACAACATTATGAGCAGACAAAAATATATACATATGAATCAAATGACACAAGAATGAACAATAATTATATACAAAATAAAAAAAATGGTATACATTTCTTTTCTTGGTGTTGATAAAAGAACCAAAGGAAAATAAAAGCGTAAAATGATGAAAAACCGATGAGAAAACATATGATTATGAGAGCTTTCCATTGCCCCTGGAAATGAAAACGTTTAGGCACTGAACAAAATGACAACAATTTCAGGAAAAAAGAGACACGTGAAGCATCAAGCAGAAACCACAATTATTTATTATTTTTTGTTGACGACTGGTTATGGTGTAGTATTAACTGACATTGATGTTTGTTTTTCTCTTACGTTCATTCTCCATTATATAGCAAACGCTCTGCCTTTGATCCCTTAAAACGTAGTATTACGGAAAACCTGAGACCGAGAACCAAGTCAGCAGGACATCGCAAGTAAAGCATTTGTCTTTTCGTTTGACTACATACCTCGTGTTTATTATAGGTTTTCTTATGCCTCGCTGAGACTCAAAAGGTCTCTTGATTGCCACAAGTGCACACTGGACAAGTTATAAAATTAATTTTCTTTCTCGTTCTCTATTTATCTGTCTATATGCCGATCTAAGTCTTCCCCCCCCCCTTTCTACCTATACCTACACCTACTCTATCCTCTTACTTGACCTCATAATATTGTATTATGGCAATACACGCCGCCTTTGCACAGCGTAGAGAGGATCCGAGGTTTTATGTCTTTGTACTATCTATCCAGCTCTCTACCCCCTCCCCTTCTGTTTCTCTATAACATCATGCCGGACTTATGGGTGAATATGTGAAGCTATATGAGAAACGGTCTAACTTTCTACCCTTATGGTTTGTGTGTGAGGGTGTATATTCCTGTATACGTGTTAATGTGTGAAAATGCATTTTATGTGTGCGTTCAATTTATATATATATATATATATATATATATATATATATATATATATATATATATATATATATATATATATATATTAATATATATATATATATATATATACAATCACATTTTATCGGGTTTTTTTTTTTTTTTTTTTTTTTTTTTTTTTTTTACCCTACCTTCTCTTTATCTCTCTCTATCTCTCTCTTAGGTTGGACCCTAACCCCTGTAAACCAATTTCAGCTCCCTTCACATGAAGCTTCTGTTATGTTATTTCCATTGTAGTCGATTTTTTTCTTTTTTTGTTTCATATGCTCGACATAGATTTTTTTTTTTTGTAAGTAAAACGATATATATATATGTGTGTGTGTGTGTGGTGTGTGCGTGTGTGTGTGGTGTATGGTGTGTGCGTGTGTTTATATATTTTCTTTTTTTACCACTTCTATCATACTTCAATTATTTTTTGCTATTTTATCCTTCGTGTATCCAGTTGTCCCCGCTTTCAATTTTTTTTTTCTCTCTTTTTTTCTTTGTCACATTCATATACATGTTAATATGTGAAATTGTGTTTTATGTTTGTGCGTTCATTTGTATGTGTATATATGTATATATATATATTAATATACAACCACATTTTATATTGTTTTTAACGTACCTTCTCTCGATCTCTATCTCTCTCTTAGGCTGGACCCTAACCCCTGTGAACTAATTTTAGCTCCCTTGACATGAAGCTTCTCTCATGTTATTTCCCTTGTAGTCGATGTATATATATTTTTTCCTTATACTCGACATAGCTTTTTCAGATATTTTTTTTTATAAGTAAAACGTTATATATATATATATATATATATATATATATATATATATATATATATATATATATATATATATATATATATATACGTATGCATGTATTTATGTATGTATACATATATGTGTGTGGTGTGTGTTTATATATTTTTTATTCTTTTTATTATACTTTAATTATCTTTTGCTATTTCATCTTTCGTGTATCCAGTTCTCACTGCTTTATATTTTTTTTTCACATTCAGAAAATTAAAAACAAATCATTCTAGCATTGAAAGCTCAACATCTATGTAAGTATTGAAAACGAATAAACATTCAAATAGCTTATACTCATATTCAAATATATTTCTAACTCGAGTGAAAAATACAGAACCGGACACCACTTTTTATGAAAAGAGTCTTTGCGAAAATACTCAAGCGGAGGAGAAAAAAAAGTGACAAGAATATAGAACGGAGAGAATAAGGTAACAAAAAAGTAAGAGAAAAAGTGAAAAACAAAGAACAAGAGAGAGAGAGAAAGAGAGAGAGGGAGGGAGGGGCAGGAGAGAGAAACCAAGAGAGGGGAGGGGAGGAACGGAGAGAGAAAGGGAGGGGAGGAGTGAGAGAGACAGAGAGGGAATGAGTGAGAGAGAGAGAGAGGGAGGGAGGGGGGAGAGAGACAGAAAGGGAGAGAGGGGGGAGAGACAGAGAGGGAGGGAGGGGGGAGAGAAAAAAAAGGCAGGGGAGGAGAGAGAAACAGAGCAGCAGACAGAGAGAAAACGACAACCAGTGTACAGGATAAACTGCAAGAGAATTTTAAAAAAAGATGATAGAATGAAAAAAAGGGGTAGGGTTATGAAAAGGACGAAGAGGTAAAAAAAAATAATAATAATAATAAATAAACAATATATCTTTCCAAATGAATGAATTGTAAAAGCGTAAAATATATTGCGGGTGAAAAATAAAAATAGGATTTCTTATAGCAATATTCCTATGTTTGTTTCAGGTATATATTCTTTTGATAAATTTTCTTTTTCATTTGAATTTCCACAATCATAACATATAACATATATTCGTAATAAACGTAACCATCGTTACAGAAACTATCCATTAATAAAATAATTACCTTCATCAATCTTGTATCAGTCATTATTACCTTGTCGAGTGTATTGCTCCATAAATAATAATCTTTAGCAACATTATGAGCAGACAAAAATATATAAATATGAATCAAATGACACAAGAATGGATAATAAATATATACAAAATAAAAAGAATATATTTCTTTTCTTGGTGTTGATAAAAGAACCAAAGAAAAGTAAAAGCGTAAAATAATTTAAAAAACAATGAAAAAACATATATGATTATGAGAGCTTTCTATTGTCCCTGGAAATGAAAACGGTTAGGCACTGAACAAAATGACAATTTCAGGAAAAAAGACACACGTGTAGCATCAAGAATCATTATTTATTTATCATTGTTTTTTGACGACTAGTTATGATGTGGTAGTAACTGACATTGTTTTCCTCTCATGTTCATTCTCTATTATATAGCAAACGCTCTGCCTTTGTTCCCGGAAAACGTAGTATTATGAAACGAACCAAGTCGGCAGGCTAATGCAACTAAAGCATTTGTCTTTAATTTTCTTTATGTGTTGATAAACCACTTATTTATTATAACATATATTTTCTCTTGCTTCGACCTAAAGGGTCTCTTGATTGCCTCAAGTGTACAACAGTGCATAAAATAAACTTTCTTTCACAATCTCTCTATTTATCTGTCTATATGCCGATTTAAGTCTCTCTCTTTCTCTCTCTCTCTACCTATACCTACACCTTCTCCACTATCCTCTTACTTGGCCTCATAATACTGTATTATGGCAGGTTTTATATATGATGTCTTTGAGTGTTTGTTCTATCTATCTATCAACCTATCCACTATCTATCCATCTCTCTACTCCCCCCCCCTTATTTCTCTATAACATCATGCCGGTCTTATGGTTGAATATTTAGAATCTATATGAGAAGCGGATTAACTTTCTACCATCATGGTTTGTGTGTGAGAGAGATTATATTCATGTATACGGGTTAATGTGTGAAAATGCGTTTTATTTGTGTGCGTTCATTTTTTTGTATATATATAGATAGATAATCATATTTTATCCATTTTATACCCTACCTTCTCTCGATCTCTCTCTTAGGCTGGACCCTAACCCCTGTGAACCAATTCCAGCTCCCTTCCCTTGAAGCTTCTGTTATGTTATTCCCCTTGTAGTCGATTTTTTTTTTTTTTTATACTCGACATAGTTTTTTGAAGATTTATTTTTATAAGTAAAACGATATATATACATATATTATATATGCATATATAAATATATATATATATGCATATATATACATGTATATATGTATATATATATATATTTGTATATATATGTATATATATACGCATATATATTTATATATATATATATATATATAAATGTATTCACACACATTTATATACATATATATGCGTATATATATATACATATATACGCATATAT
>NC_051411.1:34673054-34679737 GCF_015228065.2 Penaeus monodon
CTCCTTCTCTCCTCTATGCCTCCTCTTCTTCCTGCTCCTTCCTCGTCCTCCTCCTCTCCCTTCTGCTCCCTTCTCGTCCACGTCGTTCTCTGCCTCCTCTTCCCTTCCCTCTCGCCTCCTCCTCTCTCTCCCGTCTCTCTCCCCTCCCTGTTTTCTCTCCTCCCCGCCCTCTCTCCCTCCCTCCCCGCCCTGTTTCCTTCCTCCCCTCCCTTCCTCCCCGCCTTTCCCCCCCTCTTATCTGGCTTCTCTCCCCTCTTCTCCCCTCTCAGTGATAATTCAATCTTCCCGCCCGTGATGTTTGTGTGGAAGTCTAGGATTTGCATTACAGATTAAGCTTCTTCTTTCACTCGATACAAACACTTGACTGCCACGCCACTGCGGTCGCCACGCCACACTTTCGACACGGCGTCATTGTTATGGGATTTCATTGCCGCGGCGCCGGGGCTGCCACGCCAACTGTGGCATCGCGTTTTGTCAGGTTACGAGCGAAAACCTCCCTTCGTGTCTGTCTTTTGTCACGTGACCACCTTTTTTTCGACTCTTGTGTTTTTCGTTACTATGGTGATTATGATCATGATGTTGTTTTTTCTTTTCCCTTTAATATAATATTCTTTTTTGTAAAAGATAATATAATAATAATAAAATGTAAAAATAATATAATAATAATAAAAATAATAATAATAATAACAAAAATAAAAATAAAAATAATAAAATAATAAAAAAATAAAAAAATTATAATAAAATAATAATAATAAAATAATAATAATAATAATAATAATAATAAATAGAAATAATAATTATTATTTTTTTTATTTTTATTATTATTATTTTATTATTATTTCATCACTCATTATGTTATTATCTTTATTATTATTATTATTATTAAATTTTTTTTATTTTTATTATTATTATTATTATTATTATTGTTTTTAAATTATTTTTTTTATTTTATAACAATAACATTTGATAAAAATAAAATTTTATTTTATTGCTATAATTGATAAATTTTAAAAATGAATAATAATAAAATTTAAATAATAAAAATAATAAAAATAATAATAATAAAATAATAATAATAAAAAATAATGAAAATATCTTTATTTTTTTTATTATTATTATTATTTTTTTTATTATTATCTTTTATCATTTCGTAATTATTATTATTTCTATTTTTATTATTATTTTTTTTTACTTTTATTATTATTTTATTATTTTTCAAATTTTATCATTTAGTAGTAGTATTTTTGTTTTTTTTATTGTTTTTATTATTTTATTATTATTTTTATTTCTTATTATTTTTATTATTATTATTATTATATTATTTTTTATTATTATTTTTAATTTTATTATTATTATTAATATTATTGTTTTTTGTTGTTGTTACTTTCACTTTCATGTTGTCATTATCAAATGTAAAAAATTAAATGATAGTCTGGTAAAAAGAAAATGACAAAAAGAATGGTGTAATAAGACAACAATATGAATAAACAATGATAATGATGATAAAAAGTTAATAATGTATCAATGAGGGAATGTTTTGGGGTTTAAAAATATTTATAAAAATAGAAATGTTGATAAAAATAAAATCAAAATAAAATAATGATAAAAAAATAGTAATTATATATAAAAATAATAATAATAATAATAATAATAAAGTATAATAATAATAATAAAAATGATAATAATAAAATAATAATATAAATAATGTAAAACAATAATAAAAAAATTTAAAAAACAAAAATTTATTTTGAAATGTTTAAAAAAATAATGACAATAAAAATGATGATAATGAGATAATAATAAAAAACAATAATAATAAAATAAAAATAATATAATAATATAATAATAAAAACAATAAAAATAATAATTAAACAAATAATAATAATAATAAAAATAAAAATAAAAAATAATAAACAAGGGTGAACGGCAAAAAATCGTCAATAATTTTTTAACTGATTTTAACTTTTTGAGCGCTGAACCCAAAAAAACTTGATTTTGTCAATAGGTCACTTTTGTTTCTATTGCCAAATATTGTTTTTTTTACGGTTTTGTTGTTCATACAAAAGGGGTATTACATTTTCGGGGGGGGTATTACGATATAATTTTCAAAGTTGCGACCGCACTTTTTTGCTAACAGCTTTTTTTTCATTTTTCAATAAATGATTGGATCGTCCAAAGTCGGAAAAAAAGCGGATGTTTCTCTACTTGGGGCGAATGCACCGTTTTCCCAAACAAAAACCGTCAAAAATTTCGTAAACGTGTTTTATCATGCTTATTTTGGCATGAAATTTGGTGATCGGGAAAAGCTTGGGCGCCTCACATGGCTTCAAGATGCACCGATTCTACTCGTACCCATGGAAAGAAGGGCGGGGTGAACTTTTGGAATTCCATGGTTTGGGGGGGAGCCGAAAAACCATGTCAGTGAGCTTCTGCGCTATTAATTTGCTGGGTCAAAAGAAAAAAACCCGAGCAGCCTCAAGTATCCTGATCTTGAATCAGCACGTCGTCCTGTACCTCACTGTATGAATTCCCGTACCTGTCACAGCAGAACTTCCTGAGTTTAAAGGCGAAGAAATTCTCCAGTATTGAAAAAAATGAAAAGTTTCCTAGCGATGATGCCGTGACGCTCCGATCCCTTTTCCCCAAGGAGCTAAATGATCTTGTCCGTGACCTCAATTGCCGTATCCCCCGAAATTTTTGGTCAAGACTGAAAGAAAAAAACTTTCTGCGGTACTCGCACACTTTCTACCGCAAAAGACATCAAAAATACCTTCGTTTTTTTTTCTGAAGAGAAAGACTTTGGGGTACTGTACAGATGTTTCACAGCTTCTCACAAACTTGGAATTTCCACAGTACCCAACTGTAGAATGGAGACTGTTTTTTGACAGCAGCAAAAAGATCGCTGAAAACCGTTCTGGGGACACCGGAAAACCCTTTGCCTTTACGCGGCTACACTGAAAGGGGAAAATATGAAGCGGTGAAGTATCGCTGGGAAAAATTTGTTATTGTCAAAATGAGTGGTGATTGGTTGACCTGAAGAGGTAACTTTTTTTGGGGCGAATCCCGTTTTTACCAAGTACCTGTTTCGTGCATGTGGGGTAGAGGGGCCGAGCTCAGATTCACGAAAAGGAGTGGTCTCTGCGGGGGGAATTTTGGGCTAGCAAAACAAAAAATCATCAACGCCCTTCTAGTGGACAGAGACGGATACCCTTTTCCCCTCCCTCACATAAAGCTTGGGTTGATGAAACAGTTCACCCAAAACTCTGGGAAGGATGGGGGCTGTTTCACTCCCTTGCCCTGCTTTTCCAGGAGTGACCAGAGAAATTTAAACTGGCATTTTTAGGCCTCAAAAACGCAGCTCATCAGAGATCCAGTTTTAAAAAAATCAATGAATAAATTCAAATGGAAGCGGGAAGGCATTTGTTTTGGTCGTAAAGAACTTCCTTGGCAAAAACCCAAAATAGCAACTACCAGAACTCGTCCCCCAAAAAAAGCTGACTGCCTTCAAAAACCTGGGATGCAACATCATCAAAAAGTACTACCTATTCTACACATGGGTGGTTTCCGGGAAAACGGATCATGAGCCACAGCAGGGGAGAGATTTCATCAAGACAGGGAAGGGGATGGGGGACCAGGATAGGGGGCGGGGGAGCGTCGATGGCCGATTACTGTTGGCTTTGAAGAGAGACATCCCTGGGCCGCTGCACATTGGAGCTCAAAGAAAGGGGGGGGTCAGCACGAAACAATGAAACCAAACATCTAGTTTTTTATGCATCTGCCTAATTTGTGTCCTGTCTACTGATAACTGATCAATTCTGATCGTTTCGCATTGATCTGTATTTTAAAAGTTACCAAAGTAATGCAAGTTGATGTCAATACAGATACTGATCAATGTTTTTTAACATGTCGATAATTAAATTTTGGGGAGAAAAAAAAAAAAAAAAAAGGAGTAAAGTAGACAAATAAAAAAAAAAATGCCGCTTTAAGTATTTCCCCTTCGTAAAAAAAAAAGATTTTTCCCATATTCACTTAGTTGAAAAAATTGACCTGATCGGGGGAAAAGGATGGGATTTTTGGATTCGCGATGCAGATTTGCTCTAATCAGTTGAAAAAAAAAAACAACTTAAAAAAATTTTTTCTTAACCCGTGATAATAAAATAATAAAAATAATATCATTATTTTTATTATTTTTTATCATTATTATTATTATTACTTTTTATTATTTTTATTATTATTATTTTATTATCTTATTATTATTTTATTATTTTTATTATTTTATTATTATTTTATTACTCATTATTATTGCTATTTTTTTTATATCATTATCATTTTAATATAAAAATGATGAAAAAAATTATGAAAAAATGATCATGGTAAAAATATGAGAAATAACAAAAAAATGATAATGATAACTATAAAAAATAATAGAATGATGTAAAATTTAAAAAAAGAGGATGAAAATAATGAAAATAATATTGGAAAATAATAATATAATGATAAATAAAAATAAAAAAATAATAATAATATAATAATTATTAAATAAAAAAAATAATAAATAATATAATAATAAATAACAACAACATAATAAAATTTTATTTACTACTACTAATAAATAATAAAAAAAAAAAAAAAAAATAACAAAAATAAAATAAAAATAATAAATAATAAAAATAATATAAAAAATAATAATATAAAATATAATAAAATAATATGAAATGAAAATAATGATAATGTGAGATGATGATAACATAAAATAAATGGTAATGAAGATGATAGAAATATTTATAACTATAACAATTATAATGGTAGTTATAATAATAACAACAACAATGATAATAGTAAAAATGATAATAATGATAGTAATAATAATGATAATAATAATAATAATGTTTTTTAGAAATAAAACAAACCAAAACAACAAAAACATAATAAAAATAATAATAAAATGTAATACTGATAATAAAAAAATAATGATAATTACAGTGATAGATAACCCGGGGCCCCGGGGAAAAACCACCGAAAAAAAAAAAGGGTTCTCTCTCTTCTTCTCTTTCTCTCTTCCTCTCTCTCTCTCTCTTCTCTCTCTCTCTCTCCATTTCCCTCTCCCCTCAACCTCTCCCTTTCCCTCTGTGCTACACCCTCTCACTCCCAAATCTTCTTTGAATTCATTTTCTTCTCACTTCCACTTCTCTTCCTTCTTAAAAAATAAATAACGATAATAACAACAACAATGATAATAATGATATGACTGATAACGATAATAATAGTAATAAAAATAACATACCTATACAAGAATGTATAGGATCGACGATCTGTAAATACGTATAATATAGTGCTATATTAAAGGCATATTCTTATAACAGTACAGAACAGTGAGATGATTTTAGTCCAATATATTTTTTAAGGGGAAAAAACGTGTTTTAAATTTTGTACTAATAAACCTTTTATACTTAACTACCCATGTGCCCCTGTTGTTTAAAAAAGGGGGTGAAAGAAAAGAGGAAAGGAAGGAAGATCATAAAGGAAAGGAAGGGAGAGGGGGGGGGGGTAAAAAAAAAATAAGCAGGATGATTAAATATAGAATAAAAGAGAGGGAGATTTTAAGAAAGAGGTGGAAATCAAGGAGAAGAGAGGAGAGGGAGGGAGAGAGGAGAGGGAGAGAAGAGGAGAGAGAGAGAGAAGAGAGAGGAGAGAGAGAGAGAGAGAGAGAGAGAGAGAGAGAGAGAGAGAGAAGAGAGAGAGAGAAAATGAGAGAGAGAGAGAGAGAGAGAGAGAGAATGAGAGAGGGAGACAGAGAACCAAAGAGAAGCAACAGCGAGGCAAAGAAACAAAAACAACCTCTCCTTCCCCCCCCCCCCCCAAAAAAAAAAAAAAAAAAATACAAAAGAAAACGAAAACCACAAAACGAAAAAAAATAACAAACAACATCGAAATAAAACGGAAAAAAAACACGAAGAAGAAGGAGAAGGAAAAGAATGAAAAAAAAAACGAAAATAGTAAAAGAATATAATAATAAAGAAAAACATGAAGAAAAATGAAAACAAGAAGATTAAAAAATAATAATAATAAAAATCTTGAAGACACGGCGAGCGTCGACGGTGTCCTGAGCGAAACCATCCGCTCAAACAATTACGAAAAAACCCGCCATCATTCTGGGATCGTCTGGAATGGGGGGAGTCAACCAATCATGGCTAAAGTGATTGAACAAACAGGAAATTTGTCGGAAAATGGAGAGTTCCATTAGAGAATGCAAATTTGAGTGCTGAGGAGCCTTTGTAACAGGATAATGGCGTCCGATTTCAGAAGGAGACTGATCCTGCTCCGTGGTCGTGGTTGGGTCGTGGTTGGTGGTTGGTGGTGGTCGTCGGTGGTCGGTGGTCGTGGTTGGTGGTAATGGTGGTCGTGGTCGGTGGTGGTCGTCGGTGGTGGTGGTCGGTGGTCGTGATTGCTCGTGGTTGGTATGAGTTGGTGGTAGTGGTGGTGGTGGTATTTCTTGACGGTAGTGGTAGCAGCTGGTAATAGTAGTTGGTGTCGAAGGTGGTTGCTGCTGGTCGGCCATGGTGTGGTAGGTGGTAGGTGGCAGTTGTAGCGCTGGTGGTCATTCAGGATGATGCTGTTGATAGTTATGAGTGGTAGTTAATGGTATTGGGTGCCAGCGGTAATGGTTGGCAGCGGTGATGGTT
>NC_051411.1:34679837-34694837 GCF_015228065.2 Penaeus monodon
GCTGGAGTGGCCAATGGGCCGTTGGGGGGACGGAAGGAGGGAAAGGATAATAACTTTCCTTTGTGGGTCGGAAATAAAGCCATAGCCAGCTCAACTTCAATTTTCCTGGCTGTTTGGACCTGCCCGTCTGGAAAAATGGTTGGAATTTAAATGCAAAATCTCATCGCATGAAGATAGTCCACGTTCCCGCCAAGTGAGAGCCAATTTTCTTGTCCAAGGAACACCAATGGCGGGAAACGCGAAAAAGGCGGAAATCGCGCAAAAGGCGGGAAACGCGTAAAAGACGGGGAACGTGCAAAAGGCGGGAAAATCAAACTGATGGAGGGTAAAAACAGACAGAAAGCGCCTCGAAAAATCACGATATTTACGAATGCACTCGAGCTAAACGTTACCATATTGTCGTTTGCCCTATTACCTGATAAACTCAATGAATAAATTTCGAATAAAATGTCCAGCTGAATAACCAGCAACTCCGGCCGACGGCGGAGGGCGGCGACGAACAGAGAGGAGACATGGCGGAAGCCCGGGGTTAAAGCATCAATACGCATTTTATTGCAATAAAAACCTATAAAATATAATGGGGTCTCCATTTGAACGATATTTCCATGACGGTCTTTATTTGATGATTCAGACCTCGCATTTCCATTTATTTTTTACCGGTAGCAAAGTGAGGACTTGATGACTATCAAAATTGATAGGCTTTTCAAAGAGTTTATCATTAATGGATAATCAGTATTTTTTAAGACTTCAAATTGCACACTTAATAGAATTCTCTCGCTGTCATGCAACGGATTCCATTATGTCTCGTTCGCCTTTCAATATTTGCGTTTGTCAGCTCTGGTGTTGCTCTAAGCTTTTGTTTCATATTATTTTCGTATTTCTTTCTTTGTCGGTTTTATTTATCATTTATCATTTATTTTATTTTATTTATTTGTTTGCTTGTTTTATCATCTTTGTGTTACCTGTTTATCTGTTTATCTATCCATTGTGATAATTGTTCATGTTGTTCTTATCACTATCACTATCATTTTTTTTTATGATTATGATTATCTTTAGCGTTATTATCATGATTATCCTTTTCAATATTATCATCATCATCATGATTATCATTATCATTATTATCATTGTTATCATTATCTTATCTATTTTTTCTATCATATTTTTTCTCGTTTTCGAGGTATCATGTACATTCATAACGCATTTTTTGAATTGATATATATGTGCATTTTTCCCCTTATTATCTTATTTCTTTTGTTGTTTTCTTTTCCTTCTTTCTCTCCCCCTTCCCCTCCTTCCCATTCGTCTTGTTTTTCGTCTTCTTTTCCTTTTTATCATTTTTCATCTTCCATTTTCAGTCATACTCCTTCCTTTCTTGACCTTTCTAATTCCTATTCCTCTTCCTCCTCATCTTCTTCCTTCTCTTGCTATTGTTTTATTATATCTTTTCCCCTTTCTCTTCTTCTTCTTCTCCTTCCTTCTCTCCCTCCTCTTTCCCCATCTTCCTTTCCTACTTTATTTTTCTCCTCCTCCCCTCTGCTTCTTCTCATTCTTCTCTTATTAAGTCTTCCTCCTCCTCGTCCTCTTTCTCCTCTTCTCCGTCTTCCCAACTCCCCTCATCCCCCTCCATCTCCCCCAATTCCCTCTCTCTCCCTCTTCTACCCTCCACCCATCTCCCATCTCCCTCTCCCTCCCTTCTCTCTCTCCATCCTACCCCGATCTCCTTCTCCCTAACGCATCTTCAACTCTTCCCCCTCCCTCTCCCCCAATCCTCCCCTCTTCTCCTCTTCCCCCACCCCGTTCCTTCCCCATCCACCCAACCCCCCTTCCCCATCCACCCAACCCCCAACCCCTTCCCCCGTCCCCACCTCCCCCGTCCGTGTCCACGCCCCCAAACCCCCTTCGCTATCTCTCAACTTCCCTCCCCAACCCTCCCTCCCCCATCCCACCCCCAACCCGACCTCGATTGAAGCACCATCGATTACCGGTCATTTATGTTCCAACGGAGCCCATGATGCGGTTTTCCACGCGGAACTCCGGCCGGCGGATCACACGGCGGAGGCCAAAGGGAGTCTGGCTTGCTTAAGAGGCGTGTTATGGCGGTCTTTAAAGGGACTCTGATGCCTGTGATATTATGTCTAATTACGATGCTGAAGGGAGGAGATGGTGAGGGGGGGGAGGTTATAATTTTTTGTTCATTTCGTTGTTCATTTGTTGTCTATAACAAGGTCGAGATAATTTTCCTTGGGTTAAGGGTTGTTGAGGTCAGTGGTAGTTTAAAATCTGCTTTAAGATAATTTCTGTCTAATTATGATGCTTGTTTTGATTCAAGGAGGGGTGGGTGGGAGTCAGTCCTTTGTTTGTTTATTTATTCATTTGTCTATAACCGGTGGGAAGCAGAAGAGATCGAATCCAATATGGTTTATTTACGGGTCGCGTAGTGGTGTTTGGGAGGTTAGGCCATTTTCTTCCAATATCTCAATCTAATTATAATACTTCCGTGCAGGTGGTTCTATTTATTTATGTGATTTGTCATTATAAAAAAATCTAAAACAGGGGGAACGCAATCATAATCACCGACAATCTAACCTCTTTATTCGCTTATGATTTTTTTTTTTTTTTTTTTTATCCTTAACAGTTTTATGTTGTATGTCTAATTATAATACTCTTTTTAGAGGCTGAGGGAGCGTGTTATTGTTGACATTTTATGGTGTGATCTTTAACACGTAGAAAACAGCCGGAGTCGATCTCATCTTGACTTGTTTTAATGTGTCTCGGTGGTTCGTGTTGCGAGGTAGTGGAATCTGAACCCTTAAAAGTCGTTCGTGTAATGTTGATGCTGTTCGAGGAGGGAATATTATTATCAGTGTCTATTTTTCTCTGATTTCCTTGTTTCTCGTTTTCGTTGTCTGTGGCAGTTAGACGATGGTTAAGATCATCAGTCTCGGTTTGGCTTTGTTTTAATGTCAATATATATATATATATATATATATATATATATATATATATATATATATATATATATATATTATATATATATATATATTTTTTTATTTTTTTTTTTTTTATTGTTGTTGTTTCCTGCCTAAATTCGTATGTATAGCTTCGACACAATTTATCATTTCTTCTTTTTTTTTTTCATTTATCCATTTTGTTTGTTTGTTTGTTTCGAAGGTATTTATCCAAGCTTTCTTCGTTTTCATTTCTTTCGTGATTAGAATAGACAGATAACTCAATGAAAAATGCCTTCCAGATATTTTTTTTCTATCTCTCATCCTCACGTTTTCCGTTCTAGTACAAGAATAGTACGACTTATCTGAAGGAATCACTGTATACTGAGGAGTCTTGTGTGTGCTACGGTGTTGTATGTTGTATGGCGTTGTCCTTGAAATTCTTTATATGTTTATTGAGCTTCATTAGCATTTTCCTATATTTCAAAATGCGCTAAATATGAGAGCAGGTCATGCGCAACAGGTGTGCATCTTCGTGATGATATATGAAAACGCATGTATAATTCATATTATTATTGCTGTTATTAATATTAGTATCATTATCATTATTATTATTATTATTATTATTATTATTATTATTATTATTATTATTATTATTATTATTGTTATTGTTGTCACTCCTATTATTATTATCATTATTATTACTGCTAGTACTATCATGATTATTACTATTATTATTATCATGATTATTATTATTATTATTATTATTATTATTATTATTATTATTATTGTCATCATTATCATCATTATTATTACTATCATTCTTATTGTTGTTGTTAATATTATCATTATCATTATTATTATCATCATTACTATTATTATCATCATTACTATCATTATCATTATTATTACGCTCCCGTCTCTTTAACACGAAAGGATTCATTTCAACTTTTGCATTATTTACCATTTATTTATAGCACCATTTTCAGAAGGAATGAACGAGAGAAAACGATATATATTTATTTAATGGCGTTATACTTTAATTGTTTTGTAAAGGGATAATTGTGTGTTGCATTCTTGCCCTAATTACGGCATTTGCATTTTTTAACTCTTTACCGCTCCATTACGTGGTTCTAAATGCTTTTCCATCCTGACTGTCTTCTCTGGTTCCGATTCCGTCTCCGTCTGTCTGTCTGTCTGTCTGTTTATATGTCTGTCTGTTTCTGTTTCTGTCTGTCTGTCTCTCTTTCGCTCGCTCGCTCTCTCTTTCTCTCTCTCTCTCTCTCTCTCTCTCTCTCTCTCTTCTCTCTCTCTCTCTCTCTCTCTCTCTCACTCTCTCTCTCTCTCTCACTCTCTCTCACTCTCTCTCACTCTCTCTATCTCTCTCTCTCTCTCTATCTATCTATCTATCTTTTCCTTTTCTTCTTCCTTAATGCCACTTGAATAATTGCTTCTCTCTTTTCTCTTATCTTCTATATCTTCATTTCTCTGCCTTCTTTCTATACGACTTATTTCATTATTCCGTATTTCTTTCTCACTCAATTTATTTTTCTCTATTTATCCTCTCCCCTTTCATCCAATTAGTCTCTCTTCTTTCTCCTTTATTCAGACTTTTAGGTTCATTCCCTAATTCTCTGCTTTTGTTTCTTATTTATCTTTCGTCTCTCCTATTTCCGCTGTCTTTATTTGCATATAGAGATAGCATAAAGTTCGACAGACATATATCTATTTCTATGCCTTGTTTTCTATCTATCTGTCTCTTAATGAATCATGCTAATAATAACTAGTATATCTATCAACGTTTCTCTTCTTGCTATCTATTTATCTGTGTCTCTGTATGTCTTGCATTGTCCTTCACCCTCCGCCTCCCTATCTCACCGTTCCCGCCTCCCTTTCTTCCTCTATTTCCCCTAACTCTTTCCCTCCTGCCTATTTCCTTCCCTCCTGCCTATTTCCTTCCCTCCTCCCTCTTCCCCTCCCCAACACTTTCTCTCCCACTCATCCCTTCCCTTCCCCAATCCTTTTCCTCCCCCCCTCCTTCCAACCCCTACCCCTCACCAATCCTCTTCCCCCACCTCTTACCCCTTACCCATCCCCTTCCCTTCCCCTCCCCAACACATCCCTCTCCCCCCCTCCCTCCCACCCCTTCCCTTCCCCAATCCTCTTCCCCCCCACCTCCTTACCCCTTACCCACACCCCTTAACCCACCCCCCTCCTCTACCCCTCTTTTAAACACGCACGCAAATAATCTCTCAGCCTCAAAATACGAGCTTGACCTTTTGCCCATTTTATACCCTTTACTTTTCCCTTTAGGCGAGAGAGGCCGAGCAGACATATCATTAGATTACGGTTAATTATACACGACAATAAGCTAATTAAAGTGGTCATTATCCCGAGTCTGTAATGAATTGCGAGAGCGCACTTGACAACGCCTGGAATGGCAGTTTGGTGTTTGGAATGGTATGTGGTATTAGGAATTGATTATGCAGTGGGAGGGAGGGAGGGGGGGAAGGGGGAAGGAAAGGGAGGGGGGAGGGAGGGTGGGGGAGGGAGGGGGAGAGGGGGAGGGTGGGTGGGAGGGAAGGTGGGAGAGGGAGAGGAAGGGAGGGGTGTGAGGGGAGGGAGGGAGGGAGGGAGGGGGTAAGGAGGAGGGAGGGAGAGAATGAAGGAATGGGGTTAGAGGGAGAAGAAAAGGAGAGGAAGAGACTTAACGAGAAATCCGAAGAAATGAACAACTTAACGATCGAGTGAATAACCGAAACAAGTGAACGACCGAGTGAGTGAACGGTTGAACAACTGAACGGCCAAACCAAAGAACAGGCGAACGAGTTGAGGGAGTGAACAACCGAACAATGGAACGACCGAATAAACTAACCCCGGAACGAGTGAACGACCAAGTCACCGTACGAGTGAACAACCGGGTTACCGAAGGAGTGAACGACCGAATTAACGAATAAGTGAACGGCCGAATTACCGCACGAGTGAAAGACCGATTTACTGAACGAGTGAACGACCGAACAACCAAACGAGCGAACGACCGAGTTATCGAGCGAGCGAACGACCGAGTCACCAAACGACCTTAACGACCGAACAGCCCTGCTCCCCAGACGACCGAACGAGAGAAGAACAGGAGAACACGAGAGGCGCGAGTGACGAGAGAGAGAGAGAGCGCGCGCGCGAGGGGGGGGGATGATCCACAGTGTCATCCAAGGCCCCGCTGGTGTTATCCGGGAATCCTCAGCAAAGTAGATTTCCTGCATGTATGTAAAACGCTGCTGAAATCTGGACGTATCCGCTCATGCTACTGCTGGGAGGGGGAGAGGGGGGTGAGGGGGAAAAGAGGAAAAAAGGGGGGATGGGGGAAGAGGATAAAGGGGGGATGGGGGAGGGGGGGGAGGGGGATGGGGGAAGAGGGGGAAAGGGGGAAATAGGGAGGGGGGGGGGGGGGGGAGGGGGATAGGGAAAAAGGAGGAGGGGGATTGGGAGGGGGGGGGAGGGGGATGGGGAAAGAGGAGGAAGGGGGATTGGGACGGGGGGGGAGGGGGATGGGAAGAGGAGGATGGGGGATTGGGACGGGGGGGGGGGGGGGGAAAGGGGGAAAAGGGGAAAAAAAAGGGGGGATTGGGACGGGGGGGAGGGGGATAGGGAAGAGGGGGAAGGGGGTTTGGGGGAGGGGGGGGAGGGGAAAGGGGGAAAGGGGAGGAAGGGGGAAAGGGAAAGAGGGGGAAAGGGGGATAGGGAAGAGGAGGAAGGGGGATTGACGGGGGGGAGGGGGATAGGGAAGAGGAGGAAGGGGGATAGGGACGGGGGGGGGGGGGGGATAGGGAAGAGGGGGAAAGGGGGGTAGGGAAGGGAAGAGGAAGGGGGATTGGGACGGGGGGGGAGGGGGATAGGGAAGAGGAGGAAGGGGGATGGGACGGGGGGGGAGGGGGATAGGGAAGAGGAGGAAGGGGGATGGGGAAAGGGGGGGGGGGATGGGGAAGGGGAAAGGAAAGGGGGGGGATAGGGACGGGGGGGAGGGGGATAGGGAAGAGGAGGAAAGGGGGATAGGGAAGAGGGGGAAAAAAAAGGGGGGGGGGTTTGGGGGACGGGGGGGGAGGGGGTAGGGAAGAGGGGGAGAGGGGGGGATAGGGAGGGGGGGGAGGGGGATGGGGAAAAGAGGAGGAAGGGGGGATGGGAGGGGGGGGAGGGGGATTGGGAAAGAGGAGGAAGGGGGGGATTGGGACGGGGGGAGGGGATAGGGAAGAGGAGGAAGGGGGATAGGGGACGGGGGGGGAGGGGGATGGGGAAAGAGGGGAAGGGATGGGAAAAGAGGAAAGGGGGGGTTTGGGCGGGGGGGAGGGGGATGGGGAAAGAGGGGGAAAGGGGGAAAGTTTGGGAGGGGCCCTGGGGGGAAAAGGGGGATAGGGAAGAGGGGGAAAGGGGGGATTGGGACGGGGGGGGGGGAAGGGAAAGGAGGAAGGGGGAAAGGGAGGGGGGGGGGGGAAAGGGGGAAAGAGGAGGAAGGGGGATAGGGACGGGGGGAGGGGGATAGGGAAGAGGAGGAAGGGGGATAGGGACGGGGGGGAGGGGGATAGGGAAGGGGAGGAAGGGGGATTGGGACGGGGGGGGGGGGGGGTGGGGGAAGAGGAGGAAGGGGGATAGGGACGGGGGGGGGGGGGGGATGGGGAAAGAGGGGGGAGGGGGTGGGGACGGGGGGGGGGGGATGGGGGAAGAGGAGGAAAGGGGGATAGGGACGGGGGGGGGGGGGGAAAGGGAAAAGAGGGGGAAAGGGGGGGTTTGGGGACGGGGGGAGGGGATGGGAAGAGGGGGAAAGGGGGGGGGATTGGGGACGGGGGGGGGGGGGATAGGAAGAGGAAAAAGGGGGATTGGGAGGGGGGGGGGGAGGGGATGGGGAAAGAGGAGGAAGGGGGGATTGGGACGGGGGGGGAGGGGATGGGGGGAAGAGGGGGAAAGGGGGGATAGGGGGGGGGGGGGGGGATAGGGAAGAGGAGGAAGGATTGGGAGGGGGGGGAGGGGGATAGGGAAGAGGAGGAAGGGGGTAGGGAAGAGGAGGAAGGGGATGGGGGAGGGGGGGGGGAGGGGGATGGGGAAGAGGAGGAAGGGGGATTGGGAGGGGGGGGAGGGGGTTTAGGGAAGAGGAGGAAGGGGGGGGAAGGGGGGAAAGGGGGGAAAATTGGGGGACGGGGGGGGGGGGGATGGGGAAGAGGGGGGAAAGGGGGGTTGGGCCCGGGGGGGGGGGGATAGGGACGGGGGGGAGGGGGATGGGGAAAGGGAGGAAGGGGGTTTTGGGAGGGGAGGGAGGGGGGGGAGGGGGATAGGGAAGAGGGGGGAAGGGGGTAGGGAAGAGGGGGAAAAGGGGATGGGGAGGGGGGGGGAGGGGGTGGGGAAAGAGGGGGAAAGGGGGATTGGGACGGGGGGGAGGGGGAAAAGGGAAGAGGGGGAAAGGGGGGGAGGGGGGGGAGGGGGATGGGGGAAGAGGGGGGAAAAGGGGGTTTGGGACGGGGGGGGAGGGGGATAGGGACGGGGGGAAAGGGGGATGGGGAAAGAGGGGGAAGGGGGGAATTGGGCGGGGGGGAGGGGATGGGGAAGAGGGGGAAGGGGGGATGGGGGAAAGAGGAGGAAGGGGATGGGGGACGGGGGGGGGGATGGGGAAAAGGGGAGGAAGGGGGTTTGGGACGGGGGGGGGGGGGATGGGAAGAGGAGGAAGGGGGAAAAGGGAAAAGGAGGAGGAAGGGGATGGGGGCGGGGGGGGGGGGATAGGGAAGAGGGGGGAAGGGGATAGGGAAGAGGAGGAAGGGGGATAGGGACGGGGGGGAGGGGGATAGGGAAGAGGAGGAAGGGGATGGGGAAGAGGAGGAAGGGGGTTTGGGGACGGGGGGGAGGGGGAAGGGAAGAGGGGGGAAAGGGGGGATTGGGGAGGGGGGGGGGGGATAGGGAAGGGAGGAAGGGGGTTTAGGGACGGGGGGGGAGGGGGATAGGGAAGGGGAAAGGAAAGGGGGGATGGGGGAAGAGGGGGAAAGGGGGGATAGGGAAGAGGGGGGAAGGGGATGGGAGGGGGGGAGGGGATAGGGAAGGGGGGAAGGGGGGTTTGGGGACGGGGGGGGAGGGGTTTGGGGGGAAAGGGGGGGGAGGGGGATGGGGAAAGAGGGGGAAAAGGGGGATGGGGAAGAGGGGGAAGGGGGGATGGGGACGGGGGGGGGGGATAGGGAAGAGGAGGAAGGGGGTTTGGGGAGGGGGGGGGGAGGGGGATGGGAAAAAGAGGGGGAAGGGGGATAGGGCCCGGGAGGAAGGGGGATGGGGACGGGGGGGGGGGGGGATAGGGAAGAGGGGGGAAGGGGGATAGGGAAGAGGAGGAAGGGGGGATTGGGAAGAGGGGGAAGGGGGGATAGGGACGGGGGGGAGGGGAAATAGGAAGAGGGGAAGGGGGATGGGGAAAGGGGAGGGAAAGGGGGGATGGGGAAAAGGGGAGGAAGGGGGATAGGGACGGGGGGGGGGGGATGGGGAAAGGGAGGAGGAAGGGGGGGGGGGAAAGGGGGGGAAGGGGGGGATAGGGAGGGGGGGGAGGGGGATGGGGAAAAGGGAAAGGAAAGGGGGGATGGGGAAAGGGGGAAGGGGGATGGGAAGAGGAGGAAGGGGGAAAAGGGAGGGGGGGGAGGGGGGGGGGGGGAGGGAAGGGGATAGGGAAGGGGGAGGAAGGGGGATAGGGACGTGGGGGAGGGGGATAGGGAAGAGGAGGAAGGGGGATAGGGAAGAGGAGGAAGGGGGATAGGGACGGGGGGGAGGGGGGATAGGGAAGAGGAGGAAGGGGGAGGGGAAAGGGGGGAAAAGGGGGGGGAAATAGGGAAGAGGGGGAAAGGGGATGGGGAAGAGGAGGAAGGGGGATGGGGAAAAGAGGAGGAAGGGGATAGGGAAGAGGAGGAAGGGGGATTGGGAAGAGGAGGAAGGGGATAGGGAAGAGGAGGAAGGGGGATAGGGAAGAGGAGGAAGGGGGATAGGGAAGAGGAGGAAGGGGGATGGGGGGACGGGGGGGGGGGGGATAGGGAAGAGGAGGAAGGGGGATGGGAAGAGGGGGAAGGGGGATGGGGGAAAAGAGGGGGAAAGGGGGGAAAATAGGGACGGGGGGGAGGGGGTTTGGGGAAAGGGAGGGGGAAGGGGGGATGGGGAAGGGAGGAAGGGGAGGGGGAAAGGGGGGAAAGGGGGGAAATAGGGAAGAGGGGGAAAGGGGGGAAAAAAAATAGGGACGGGGGGGAGGGGGATAGGGAAGAGGAGGAAGGGGGATAGGGAAGAGGAGGAAGGGGGATAGGGACGGGGGGGAGGGGGATAGGGAAGAGGAGGAATGGGGGAAGAGGGGGGGGGGGGGGGGGGAAAAGGGGGGGGATAGGGAGGGGGGGAGGGGGATGGGGGAAAAAGGGGGGGAGGGGGGATAGGGAGGGGGGAGGAAGGGGGATAGGGAAGAGGGGGGAAGGGGATGGGGAAGGGGGGAAGGGGGGAAATAGGGAAGAGGAAAAGGGGGGATGGGGAAAGGGAGGAAGGGGGATAGGGAGGGGGGGGGGGAGGGGGTAGGGAAGAGGAGGAAAGGGGGTAGGGAAGGGGGGAAAGGGGAAGGGAAGAGGAGGAAGGGGTTTTGGGGGGGGAAAAAGAGGGGGAAAGGGGGGGACTTTTTAAAGGGGGGAAAGGGGGGATAGGGAAGAGGAGGAAGGGGGATGGGGAAAGAGGGGGAAAGGGGATGGGGAAAGGGGGGAGGAAGGGGGAAGGGACGGGGGGGAGGGGGATGGGGAAGAGGAGGAAGGGGGATGGGGGAAGAGGGGGAAAGGGGGGTTTAGGGACGGGGGGAGGGGGATGGGGGGGGGGGGGGGGGGGGATAGGGAAGAGGGGGAAAGGGGATGGGGAAGGGGGGAAAGGGGGGTAGGGAAGGGGGGCAAGGGGGGATGGGGAAGGGGGAGGAAGGGGGATGGGGGAAGGGGAAAGGAAGGGGGGAAATAGGAGGGGGGGGAGGGGGTTTGGGGAAGGGGGGAAAAGGGGTTTGGGGAAAAGAGGGGGAAAGGGGGTGGGGAAAAGAGGGGGAAGGGGGGATAGGGGGGACGGGGGGAGGGGATGGAAAGAGGAGGAGAGGGAGAGGGGTAAAGACATAGAAAGGGATGGGGGGGGGGGGGGGGGGGTTGGGAAAACGGGGGGAAGGGGGGTTGAGATGGGGGGTAGGGGGGAGGATGGGGGGGCCCGGAAAGTGGGATATTTGGGGGGGGGGAGGGGGGAACGTTTTGAGGGGGGGGGATGTAAATGGGGTAAGGAGATTGGATGGGGGGGGTAGGGAAGAGGCGATAGATAGGGAGCTCGAATGGAACTTTTAAGTGTTTCTTTGTATGATGTTCTGAGAATCTCTCTCTCTCTCTCTCTCTCTCTCTCTCTCTCTCTCTCTCTCTCTCTCTCTCTCTCTCTCTCTCTTTCTCTTCCTCCCTCTCTCTCTTTTTCTTTTCATTTCTCTTTCTATTTCCCTCTCTCTTTCTCTTTCTCTTTCTCTTTTCCTTCTTCCTTCCCCCCTTTCCTTTCTCTTCTCCCCCCCTTTTCTTCTCTAACTTTGCATCACAGACATTGATAACCAAATATACACCAGAGACGAAATACGCAATTATATTTATGTAAAGCGATTTATAATACTGCAATGCAATAGCTTTGCAATTAGTAGTCCAAGAAGAAGCAGGCTTTAATAAACGCTACACATTTGCAACATTTACAACGTGCAGTAATGAAAACGGATAAATACACGTAACTATCTTTAGTCTAAATTAATTATATTGAGCCCTTCATAAATACTTACCTTGATTACTTACGTACTGTTTACCTGTTCACGTTAAAGGTATAAGCGACATTTAGATCTGAAGCAACGTGCAGAGAGTATCATTTGTTGGTTGGTTGAGCGTTAGCCTTACTTTCCCAGATGTGAGGCATCGGTAAAATGCAGGCACAGTTGTCTGCCAGTGTGTCTTGGTCTGTAAAGGACGCTATGGTAATCCACACACACGCGCGCGCGCGCGCTCACGCACACGCACACATATACACATATATACACACATACATACACATACACACACACACGCACACAAAACACACACACACACACACACACACACACACACACACACACACACACACACACACACACACAAACACACACACACACACACCCCCACACACACACAGACACACACACACACACACACACACACACACACACACACACACAAAACACACACACCAACACACACACACACACACACACACACACACACACACACACACACACACACACACACACACACACACACAAAACAAAAAACACACACACACACACACACACACGCACGCATATATGTATATATGTGTGTCTGTGTGTATCTAAGTGTGTGTGTACATATAACCCTCTTCATTTCCTTCCCAGAAAATCGCAAAAAGATAACATAAGAATTCTTAGACCGACTTACATCAAAGAGGTCAGATAATTAATCAAATAATCCCAAGTCTGAAAAATAGCTCCTCTGTTCGCAAGATTGAAAGGGGATACAAAAGTTGAAATCTTCGCTCTCTTTATCATAAGACCTTTCTTTTTTCTTTTTTCTTTTTAATCCTTCGTTGCTCGGTTATTTTAATGTACGAAACCCCATATTAGTTTCAACCTATTTTGAAACACTAGTAGAACAAAGCGAATTAGATCCATCATCATTATTTTCTTTAGTCTCGTTACCCGCGACATTTTGCGAAGATGGATGACGTCCTTTAGTCACGTGGTCTGGTCACGCATGCGCGTAATGACCCTTCTGGAGCCTCCCGCTTGCGTTTCATTTCCATTCCGTCGAGACACATAACCCGAGAGCGAGGTGATGAATTTATTACTTTGATAAGGTCCGCGGAATTTACCGTAAAAGGCTAAACTGCTTCGTCTATAATTGGCTTGCAGATTTACAGTATGCTTGAGTGTAAATACCCTTACATGCTGATCTGAATGGGAAAATGACGTTATTCCCATGTGGAAGTATCTCTCTATGGATGCATACAGGAAATGGGAAAGAGATATACACCTAGCCTACATGCGTACTACATATAAAAACATACAAATACACATACACTCACATACACACTCACACACACACACACACACACACACACACACACACACACACACACACACATATATATATATATATATATATATATATATATATATATAAAATATAATATATATAATATATATATATATATATATATATATATATATATATATATATATATATATATTATATATTATATATTCCATGGGGCCGCGGTGGCCGAATGGTTAGAGCGATCGGACTCAGGACTGTCACGATGGCAATCTGAGTTCAAGGGTTCGAGTCACCGGCCGGCGCGTTGTTTCCCTTGGGCAAGGAACTTCACCTCGATTGCCTACCTAGCCACTGGGTGGCCAAGCCAGCCCAAGTCAGTGCCGGGTAAATAGAGATGGTGACTCGATAAAAAAAAAAAAAAAAAAAAAAACACCGGGCGGAAGGCAATGGCAAACCACCGCTCCAAATTGCCAAGAAAAATCATGGAAAGCCCATGATCGTCAAGGCCGCGGTGGCCAAATGGTTAGAGTATCGGACTCAAGACTGTCACGACGGCAATCTGAGTTCGAGGGTTCGAGTCACCGGCCGGCGCGTTATTCCCTTGGGCAAGGAACTTCACCTCGATTGCCTACCTACTCGGAGTGAGTACGTGGTAGGGTCCCCAGTTCCTTTCCACGGAGAGTGCCGGTGTTACCTTTAAGGTAATCATTCTCTCTATTTATCCGGGCTTGGGATCAGCACTGACTTGGGCTGGCTTGCCCACCCAGTAACTATATATATATATATATATATATATATATATATATATATATATATATATATATATATATATGAACCGTATGCATGTTGACAAATATAGAATAGGTATAAATGAAAATGAATTTCTTCACAATACAAGAGATGTATTTGCATCTCTTGCATTGTGAAGATATTCATTCACTTTCATACCTTTCCTACATTTGTCAACATGAGCACGGTTCATATATATACATATATATATATATATATATAGTTGTATATTATATATTATTTGTTGTATATGTATATAGTTTGTGTGTGTGTGTGTTTTGTTTGTTGAAGTAGATTTATATATATATATATATATATATATATATATATATAATAATAGTATTCATATATATACTATATATATATATATTATATTATATATATATATTATATATCTATATAATTATATATTATATTTTTTTTTTTTTTTTTTTTTTTTTTTTTTTTTTTCTAACAGCCAGTTATTCTACTGCAGGAAATCGTCCTCTCTCAATTCATTATTTGAGAGCTTATTTGGCAGTCTCACCCTATAATATATATATATATATATATATATATATATATATATATCTATATATATATATATCTGTATATATATATATTTATATATACGTATATATATATATCATTTACATATATATTTATATATATACACGTGCATATATATGTATGTATATGATGTATATATTTATGTTTATATATAGTATTCTTGTGTTGTGTGTGTGTGTGTGTGTGTGTGTGTGTGTGTGTGTATGTGTGTGTTTGTGCGTGTGTTTGTGCGTGTGTTTGTGCATGCAAATGCGTGTGATTCGGGAAAAAAAATCCAGAAGAATCGCTCGACCCGAACCACAAACATCCCCCACAAATATCAATCCGGGGAAGAAAGCTCAGAAAAAAAAAAAAAATGAGGAAGGAAGAGGCATCGACGAGGCGGCGCATCTCTCCTCCGTTGGGGAAGTAATTACAGCATCGATACAACAACAGCTTAGCGGCGTGAGAGACAGGCCAAATAGGGAGGCTGACAGGGAGGAGCCAGAGCAAACAGGCGGCTTGGACGGGGAATGCCGAGGAGGGAGGGAGGTAAATAGGAAAATAGGGGGGGTTGGGGGGGGGGTGGGGGATTTGGAACGTGGAGAAGATGGTGAGATGGGGTGGTGGCGGGG
>NC_051411.1:34707337-34712337 GCF_015228065.2 Penaeus monodon
ACCATAATGCTAAACATGATGATGCAGTGATCATTGTCATTAACACCATTATTAATGATATTATCCTTTTCCATTAGTATCGTCTTGATCACCACTAACATCGTGGTTATCGTCATCACCCATCATCAACACCTCTATCACCATTATCGTCCCATCTCTCTGCCTATCTGTCTGTCTCTCTTTTTCTCTCTCTCTCTCTCTCTCTCTCTCTCTCTCTCTCTCTCTCTCTCTCTCTCTCTCTCTCTCTCTCTCTCTCTCTCTCTCTCTCTCTCTTTCTCTTTCTCTCTCTTCTTTCCTTTCCCCTTCCCCTTCCCGTGGGTGTTACGCGAGTGATAACAGACTCCCCTCCCTAACCTTACCCTTCCAGTGTTCTGCACGTGTGCACTTCCCCTCCCTCCCTCCCTCCCTCCCTCCCTCCCTTCTCTCCACTCTCTCCCCCTCCTTCCCTCCCTCCCTCCCTTCTCTCCACTCCCTCCCCCTCCTTCCCTCCCCTCCCGCCACCACTCCCTTCCTCCCCCTCCGCACGCGCCCCTGCACGTGTTGGGGTTGACGTTAGCTCCGCCACCAGCGCCGGACCCCTGCTGCTGCCCTGCCGGTGCGGCGAGCAAGGCAGGGCTCCGCGGGCAGGGGGCCGAGGGCGGCTGCGGAAGGCGCGGGCGGAGGCATGGCACTTTATTGAGGCGGATTTTCACAGGAACCAAGGAGAGATATACATGTGTACATATTTGTAGGCGTAGATGCGAATGCACATATGAACTCATAAATGCACGTGTAAACATAAGCATAAGCGATACCTACATACACGCAAGTACAAACTTACACACACACACACACGCACACACACACACACACACACACACACATTTAAAGAACACACCAAGTAAGGATACACACACTCACACGGGGGGGCAAGCACAAATGCACTCACACACACACACACACACGCGCGCGCGCCACCACCTTCCTCGCACAATCAGCGCCAAACTGCACGCACGTGGCAAATTATAATGTGTTTCCCCGACACGTGCCATGGGTGGGGGTACGTGCACGGGAGGGGGGGAGGAGGGGGGGAGGAGGGGAGAGGGAGCGGCACGTGGCAGAGATGTAGGCTCAGCAGGGGGGGGGGGGAGAGGGATGGAAAATCGGCCTCCAGTGAAAGAAAGATAATAACTTTTTTTTTTTCTTTTTCGTCTTCCCACCTTTTCCATAAAATAGAAAGAGACCTGCAGAAGAGAGGAGGGAAAGAAGGGAGAGAGAAAAAAAAATAGAGAAAAATAAGCGAAACGAGAAGAAAGAGAAAGAGAGAAAGAAATAGGTCGAGGACTGGGGAGAGGAAGAGAGAAGGAAGATAGAGAAGGGAAGAGGAAGGAGAGGAGAGAAGGAAGAAGGAGAGATGGAGAGGAAAGAGAAGAGACAAGAAAGATAGCGAGATGGATAGGAAAAGTAAAGAGAGAATGAATGAGAGGAGGAGAGGAATGGGAAGAGAAAAGGAAAACAGAGAAATGGGGAGGAAGGGGAAAAGGAAAGAAAGAAGAGATGGAGAGGAATGGGAAGAGAAAAGGAAGACAAAGAGGAGGGAGGGGAAGGAGATAGAGAGAGAAAAGAAGGAGGATGGGGAGGAGGGAGATCGTAGAAACCAGCCATAAAATTCTACACTTGACTGATAATCGTCACTCAGGCAAATTGCCCACTTCATCAGTAAGGGAATTTTGGGAGAAGGTGGAGGGGGGAGAGGGAATAAAGGAAAGAGAGAGAGAGAGAGAGAGAGGAGAGAGAGAGAGAGAGAGGAGAGAGGGGAGAGAGAGGGGAAAAAGGGAGAAGAGAGAGAGATGGAGAGAGAAGAGGAGAGGAGAAAGAGAAGAGAGAGAGAGGGGAGGGAAGAGAAGAGAGAAAAGAGAGAGAGAGGGAAAGGGAGGAAAGAGGGGGGGGGGGGGGGGGGGGGGGGGGGGGGGGGGGGAAAAAGGGGAGGGGGGAAAAGGGGAGAGAGATGGGGGGGGGGGGGGGGGGGGGAAAAAGGGGGGGGGGGGGGGGGGGCCGAAAGAGAGAGAGGAGAGAGAGAGAGAGAGAGAGAGAAAATAGGAAAAAGGGAAAAGGGGGGGGGAGGAAAAGAGAGAGAGGAGAGAGAGAGGAGAGAGAGAGAGAAGGAAGAGAGAGAGAGAGAAAAAAAAGAGAGAGAGGGAAGGGGGAGGGAAAGAACCGAGAGCCTAATCCTTTTTAAGGTTAAAAAAAGGGTTGTTGGCTCACCTTTTTCCTTTGTTAAGTAAGGCAAAGTCTCTCTCTTTTCTCCCCCTCTCTCTTTCCTTCTCTCTCTCCCCTTCTTTCTCTCTCCTCTTCTCTCCTTTCCGCTCTCTCTCCTTTTTCCCGTTTCTCTCTCTCTCTCTCCTTCTCTAAACCCTCTCTCTCTCTCTCCTTTTCCCCTCTCTTCTTTTTCCCTTTCTCTCTCTCTTCTTTTTTTCTCTTCTTCTTATGGGTCGTCGTCTGCCTCTTCGTCTTCTTTTTTTCTTCTTCTTCTTCTTCTTTTTCTTTTTCTTCTTCCTCTTCTTTTTTTCTTTATTTTTTTCTTTTCTTCTTTTTTTAAGTCTTCTCCTTTTCTATTTTCTTTTTTAGCTTTTTTTCCCAAGATTAAAACAAAATTACATACAAACTCTCTACTATGAAACATTACCTGTCTATCAACCCATCTATCGAATCTATTTCTGTCAATCTATCCACAATAAACCAAAAAAAAAAAAAAATACTAATACAAAACGTAAAAAAAGATGTAAAAATATTTACTAATTTTCTTCCATTAAAACAACACGATCTAATATCTTATTTCACAGGTCAAGTATTTCTCTTTTTTTTTGTTTTTCTCTCTTTTCCTCATTTATTTTTCTCTTTTCTCTCCCACGTGCTTTTAATTCTATTTCACGCGCGCTAAAATTCTCCATTTCAACACAAATTTATAGCGTGAACAAAGAGAGAGAGAGAGAAAAAAAAAAAAAAAAAAAAAAAAAGTTGAAAAAAAAACAGGAAAAATGCTCTTGGTGTAAAATGGAATTGAGTGAAACTGTAAGGTTAGCAAGTCGAGTCTAAAATTATATTATATTGCTAGTATATATATTTTTTCTTTTATTTAACAGGAAAAGACGATATAAAGGTTATTTATTTTTGCATTTATTGTGGTGTGTTGGTGTTGTGAATGAGTATTGTTTTGGTTTTGTGTGGCGTGCGGCGTGGCGCAAAAGTAATAAGTATATATTATCACCACATCGAAGGATTTCAACCACACACTCCGGGGGTTTTCCTCCTAAACACAAACCCCTCAGAATCCTGGCCAAAGCCGCTACAGGTGGATTCGAATCCTGTTTGCTTTAATAGATCCTCATCTCGACGTCCTGCAGATCCCCTTCTCGGATCCTCCTAAACACCACTTCCGTAATGGAGTTAGATCCCGCTGGAACTCCTCGTCCAGCTTAGGTTAGGTGCGGGTCCTTCCTCTATACTTTGGTTTGCCGGGGTTCGTTTTTTTCATTTAAAATTACTCTTATTTCCGGGGTATTTCGTAGAGAGATATAGTGTATATATATATATTTTTCTTCTTCTTCTATAGAAGATTTTTCCGATTTATTTTCTTTTCTTTACATAGGAAGCTTTCTTTATCATTTTATTTTTACCTAGGAAATCAGCGTATCGACTCGTTTCCATATAAACAAATCGAATTCTTTATCCCAGGCGGCCCCCAAAATAGTAACTTGCCCTTGTCGTGTTCATGTTTCATAAGGACCGTGCAGAAATGGGGGGAAGCCCGGTAATATCTTATGATGTAATGATTTGGCTCTTAATATATCCATTGATCAGATGGTAACATTGATAACAAAAATGGTAATGAATGTCAAAATGTATACAAAAATAGTTATAATGATGGTAAATAATAACCCATGGTCAAAGTAGGGAAGTATAACAGTAGTACAAAAAAATCACGTGTCGTTGTTGTTTGAAAACTTATAAGAGTAATTAGAGAAAATAATCATGATTTAGATACGTGTAGAAATAACAATGATAATGATGATAATAAAAGTGTTGATGATGATAATAATGATGGTGATGATAATGGTGATAACAGAATAATGATAATGATAATAATGATAGTGGTAGCAACAATAAGAATAAGAAAAAGAAGAGTAATGTTGATAACCATGATAACAATAGTAGTAATAATGATAATAATAAAACAATGGTAATAACAATACTAATAATGAAAGATAATGATAATTTTAAAAAACAACAACAAAATAAAAATTTAAAAATAAAATTTTTTTTAATAATAATAAAATAATAATAATAATAATAATATAAAAATAGTAAAATGAAATAATAAAATATTAATAATAACAAAATAATAATAAAAATGATAATAATAAAAATATAATGATAATAAAACAACAACAACAAAACAACAAATATTAAAATAATAAAAATAAAATAATAATAATAATAATAATAATAATAACAATAACAATATTGATACTACTACTAATGATTATAAACAAAAATCAAATGAAAAATAAAACCCAGAAAAATACGAACTTTTGAAAATGGAGTTGCAAAGAATATTAAAAAAAAAAAAATAAAACATCTGAAGCACGATTAGTAATTTAGATCACAGGGAACATTCACCAAAAAAAAAATTCTGATAAAGTATCTTTTGAAATAAAACATTAAAGATTAAATCAAAGACATCAGCTCAATGCAGATGATAATTTTCAAGACGGTTGATATAATCGGGAAGAAATCTTAAATTCCTTTAATGCAATTGATTTCGATTTCGTGATATTTTCTCATTATCATCAATGGTAATAATACTGATGATAAAAATGATGATAATAATAATAATGAGCCAAATGATGATAATGATAATACTAGAATTAACAGCATAATCATCATCATCATCATCAATGATAGTGATAATCATCATCATCATCATCATCATCATCATCATCATCATCATCATCATCATA
>NC_051411.1:34727337-34729837 GCF_015228065.2 Penaeus monodon
CCTCCCTCCTCCTCCTCCTCCCCTCACCCCCCCCTTCTCCTCCCTCCCCTCCTCCTCCTCCTCCTCCTCCCCTCACCCCCCCCCTCCTCCCCAGAATTAGGGCGGTGATTTCGGCCGGATTTGGGATTCGGGATTGTGAAGATTGGGGTGTGTTGGGGAGGAGGAGGGGGAGGGGGGAGGTGTAGGGGGAGGGGGAAAGGAGGTAGGGGAGGAGAGTGGGGTGGAGGGAGGGAGGGAGGGGGAAGGGAGGGGGGGGTTGGGTTGTGTAAATTGCTGACAATGAAAGCTGGAGAGGCGGGGGGGGGGGGGAGAAATGAGATGAGGAAGAGAAGGAGGAAGGAGCATGGGAGGAGAATGGAGATGAAGAAGAGGAGGAGGGAGAAAGGAAGAGAAAGAGAGAAAGCAGAAGGAGAATGGAGATGAAGAAGAGGAGGAGGGAGAAAGGAAGAGAAAGAGAGAAAGCAGAAGGAGAATGGAGATGAAGAAGAGGAGGAGGGAGAAAGGAAGAGAAAGAGAGAAAGCAGAAGGAGAATGGAGATGAAGAAGAGGAGGAGAGAGAAAGGAAGAGAAAGAGAGAAAGTAGGAGAATGGAGATGAAGAAGAGGAGGAGAGAGAAAGGAAGAGAAAGAGAGAAAGCAGAAGGAGAATGGAGATGAAGAAGGGGAGGAGAGATGGAGGAAGAGAAGGAAAATGAGGAGGGAAGAGGAGAAAGAGAGGAGAAGCAAGAGAAAGAGAGAAGTAGGACGAACAAGGCAAGAGAAGTGAGCAGAGATGAGACGAGGAGGAAAAGGAAGAGCGGAGGAAGGAGAAAGATGGGAGGAGAAAGGGGAGATAGAGATAATTGGGAAAGCCGGAAATAGAGGGATTGAGCGTAGTTGATGGGTGGGCGAACGAGGCAGGGGATGGGGAGGAGCGAGGGCGGGAGAGAAGCAGGGAGAGAAACAAATTACACATATATATATATATATATATTTATATATATATATATATATATATATATATATATATATATATATATATATAATATATATATATATATATAATGTGTGTGTACATATATATATATATATATATATATATATATATATATATATATATATATATGGTGTGTACATAATATATATATATATATATATATATATATATATATATATATATATATATATCGAGAGCGAGAGAGAAAAGAGAGAGAGAGAGAGAGAGAGAGAGAGAGAGAGAGAGAGAGAGAGAGAGAGAGAGAGAGAGAGAGAGAGAGAGAGAGAGAGAGAGAGAGAGAGAGAGAGAGAGAGAGAGAGAGAGAGAGGAGGGAGAAAGAAAGAAAAAGAGAATAAGAGAAAGAGAGAGAGAGAGAGAGAGAGAGAGAGAGAGAGAGAGAGAGAGAGAGAATTCACGTATTGATCTTGCATTAAGAAATCTATTTAGACGTGGCACATGCCTCGTGATGGCACTGTTTTGGAAGCTGCGGAGAATCTTGGCACGGGATAACACTTAAATGTGGCACTCCTTCTCATTTCCTCCGAAGGGGAAAATGTGCTGGGGTGTTTTTGCGCCTGAGGAAAGGGCAAGGAAGGGAAGAGGGAGAAGGAGCAGAGAAGGAAAGGTAAATACTGAAACAGGCTGATAAAGATAAGATGGATATGTTGCGATGAGACAGGGGGTGGGAAGGAAAGGTGGAGACTGGGAGTGGGGAAAGGGAGAAACAGAGAGAGTGGAAGAAGAAGAAGAAGAAGAAGAAGAAGAAGAAAAAAAAAAAAGAAGAAGAGAGAGAGAGAGAGAGAGAGAGAGAGAGAGAGAGAGAGAGAGAGAGAGAACAAGAGAGAGCGAGAGAGAGAGAGAACAAGAGGAGCGAGAGAGAGAGAATGAGAGAGACAAACAGACAGACAAACAGACAGACAGACAGACAGACAAAAGACAGACAGAGAAAGATCGCTGCTGGTGCCGTTGCTCGCGTAAGAAAATCCTTTCCTGGAACTACTTTTCTTACCTATAGTGCATGAAGCAACAACTGCAACATCTCTCTCCACCGTTTTTTTTTTAGTGTTTGTGATCAATCTTGCAAAGCAGCAGCAGTAGTGTGAGTGTACTTGTTTTTATTATTTGACAGAATAAGAAAAAAAACATGATACACACATTATGTAAATTTAATGTTTGTTTACTGACAGATCATTCCTTTTACTTAGTTATTCAGTCTTAACAAATTTTCTGATTTGCAATATAGATCAACGTTGAAACCTTGTTAATGAAAGATTAATTGAACAAAAAGGTTAAAAATAACCTCTTTGTGGAAATGATTTCTATAATTCATCAAAACTGAACTAAAAAATATATATTAAGCATTTTTTCCGAAAGGGAGAGAGAACATGAAGGAAAAATAGGCGACGTATAAATAAAGGTGAACAGAAAAATAGATAGATAGATAGATAGATAGATAGATAGACAGATAATTAGATAGACAGATAATTAGATATAGATATAGATATTAGAATATTTATCTGAAATC
>NC_051411.1:34737337-34742337 GCF_015228065.2 Penaeus monodon
GGGTTAGAAGGAGGAAGGGGGGGGGGTAGGAGCAGGGAAGGATGGGTGGGGGTGAGAGGGGGAGGGTGGGTAGGGGTGAGAGGGGGAGGGTGGGTAGGGGTGAGAGGGGGAGGGTGGGTAGGGGTGAGAGAGGAAGGGTGGATAGCGTAAGAGAGTAAAGGTGGGGAAGGCTGGGGGGGAGAGGAGGGGTGGCAGGAAGACAGGTGAAGAGATGGAGAGAGATGGAGGGGAGGGTGGCGAGGGGTAAGGAAGGGGAATGAGGGGAGGGAAGGGGGGGAGGTCCCGCCGCCAGAGGACACATAAGGAGGGAAGGAAGGAGGACTGACGAAGGAAAGTGTCTTTATTGTGGCTTTTATTGGCAGAGCGGACACGAGGACGGCGTCAAGTGATACATAAATCTAGGGGGAGGGAGGGAGGGAGAAGGGGGAGGGAGGGAGGGAGGGAGAGGAGAGGAGGAAGGGGGAGGGAGGGAGGGAGGGAGGGAGAAGGAGGAGGGAGGGAGGGAGAAGGAGGAGGGAGGGAGAAGGGGAAGGGAGGGAGGGAAAAGAGGGGAAGGGAGGGAAGCGAGAGGGGAAGAGCTGAAGGTAATTTGTGTGGGTCTTTTGTGCTTGCCGATATATTTCTTTTACATTTAGTAGCTATTTTTTCGGTTTACTCTGTTTATGAGATTTGTTTCTCATTTTCTTGATAATCAACAATGTTGTGTATATATATATATATATATATATATATATATTATATATATATATATATATATATATATATATATATATATATATATATATGTGTGTGTGTGTGTGTGTGTGTGTGTGTGTGTGTGTGTGTGTGTGTGTGTGTGTGTGTGAGTGTGGTGTATAAATACACACACACACACACACACACACACACACACACACACACACACACACACACACATATATATATATATATATAATATATATATATATATATATATATATATATATATATATATATAATATTGTATATATATATGTGTGTGTGTATATATATATATATATAAATATATATATATATATATATATATGTATATATATATCATCATCATTTTACGGTAGGTTCATGTCTGAGCCGCCGTGGTCACAGCATGATACTCAATTGCAGTTTTCACGTTGTGATGCTCTTGGAGTGAGTACGTGGTAGGGTCCCCAGTTCCTTTCCACGGAGAGTGCCGGTGTTACCTTTTAGATAATCATTCTCTCTATTTATCCGGGCTTGGGACCAGCACTGACTTGAGCTGGCTTGGCCACCCAGTGGCTAGGTAGGCAATCAAGGTGAAGTTCCTTGCCCAAGGGAACAACGCGCCGGTCGGTGACTCGAACCCTCGAACTCACACACACATATATATGTGTGTGTGAGTACATATACATATACATATAGATATATAGAAAGATAAATAGATAGACAGATAGATGTATAGACAGATAGATAGATAAACAGATAAATAAGACATAGATAGCTATAGCTTAGAGGTAGATATAGATATCTACCCATTTACCTATACACTCACACGCACACACAGTGATGATTCATGTTCCCTTCACAGTCGCTCTACACCAGTCGAGATTGAGTTTTTAGCCAGTCATCTTTCGTGTTATGGCGTCACTTTGCTGGAGTGTCCTCTCCTGGCTGAGGCTTGGGAGAGGGGGATAGGTAAGATACAGCGTGGTCTACGCAGCAGATCTCCCCCTCCTCATCCTCGGTGTAATGCAAGAAGATGCAACAGCTCATGCAGTTGCCGGAACGAAACCGAAGCCAAACAACGAACTCCACATTTCTCCTCAGTGTCTGCTCCCTTTGGTATCTAGGTAGTAACTCGACTACTAGAGACCGACCCTGAAGCACCTCGGCGAATACATGACGGCCTGCTGCCTCCACGGTCCGTGCTCTGGTGCTTTTTCGGGTTTAGCGAAACAAAGGAAAACGAGTAAATGTATATATATATATGCTTATATTGGACGTATATTAAACACACACACTCAGTCTCCCTCTCTCTTTCTTTATTATATATACATACATATATACGTGTATATAAATAAACGTTTGTGTGTGTATGATGTGTGTGTGTGTGTGTGTGTGTGTGTGTGTGTGTGTGTGTGTGTGTGTGTGTGTGTGTGTGTGTGTGTGTATTATATATATATATATATATATATTATATATATATATATATATATATTATATATATGTGTGTGTGTGTGTGTGTGTGTGTGTGTGTGTGTGTGTGTGTGTGTGTGTGTGTAACTCCATTATTTTCCCATTTTTACACTTTTTTCTTCATTCCAGTTACTCTCTCTTAACACTTTTCCTTCTCTCCCCTCCACCCACTGCTTCCATCTCACCTCCTCCCGTCTCTCTATCCCTCTAACCTTTCCCTAGCCCCTGTGACCGTCCCTGAGCTCTCCACCCCACCCACACATCCCTCCCCACACTTTTCCCCTCATTTCCCCTCTCCATGTTACCCAAAACCCCTCCCTCTTCTAACCCTTCCTCTCCCCGTTTCCGCATTTCCATCCTTCCCTTTCTCCTCATCTCCTTCTCTCCCTTTCCCTTTCATCTCCTCCTCCCCTTTTCCTCTCATCTCGCACTTCCTTCCCTCCATCCCCTTCATCCCCCTTTCCCCTTTCTCCTCACTTCCCTCCCCTCTAACTCCCCCTCCCTTACATGCCTCCATCTCCCTTTCCCCTTTCTCCTCACTTCCCTCCCCTCTATCCCTTTTCCCATATACCCTCCAACCCTCCCTCCCTCCCTCCCCCCCCCCGATCCCCTTTCATCTCCCCCTCCCCTTTCCCCCTCATTTCCCCTCAACCGCATGACGCAATTTCACGGGGATCAGTACATGAACCTGCATTTTTTTTTTTTTTTCCCCTCGAACATTTTTATTTTTGATGAGTGAGATGAGAGTTATGAAGGACATAATTACATGGGGTTTAGCTGCGTTATGGGGATGTGCAGAAGGGTGGGGGGGTGAGGGGTGGGTGGGGGGGTGGGGAGGTGGATGAATGGGAGGAAGGGGGGGAGGGGGGGTAATAGGGGAGAGGGATGGTGGATAGGAGGAAGGGAGAAGGGGAGGAGGATAGGGGGAAGGGAGGGGAGGATAAGGGAAAGGGAGAGGGGGTGGGAGGAAAAAGGGGAGGAGGGAGGGGGAAGGTGTGGGAGAATAGGGGATAGGAGGAAGAGTGAGCGGAAAACGGAAGCAGGAAGAGAGAAGGAAAGGGATAAAGGTGAAAGGGAGGGGGAAAATTGTAGGCGAAAACTCGAAAAGGGAGTAGGAGGAGGATGGAAATGTAGAAGAATGAGAAAGAAGGGTGAAGGGTGACTAAAATGAGGAAAAAAGGGTGAGGGAGGGAGTGAAGTCGGTTAGGGTGAGGGAAGGGAGATTAGAGCGAAAGAGAGGGGAAAGAGAGGAGAAAGGGAGGGAGGTTCAAATAAAAAACGTTGTGTGTGTGTGTGTGCCTGTATGTGTGTGTGTGTGTGTGTGTGTTTTTGTGTGTGTGTGTGTGTGTTTGTGCGTGTGTGTCCGTGTGTGTTTATGTGTGTCCGCGTGTGTGTATGTGTGTGTGTGTGTGTGTGCGTTCGTGCGTGCGTGCGTGCGTGTGTGTGTGTGTGTGTGTGTGTGTGTGTGTGTGTGTGTGTGTGTGTGTGTGTGTGTGTGTGTGTGTGTGTGTGTGTGCGAACGTGCGTGTGTGTGCGCACGCATGTCTGAAAGAGTCTGCGTGCGTATTTGTACACGTTTGTGCATGGGAATATACGGTGATGAGGTGGCTTACTCACTATTTCCATTCCCCTAACTTTTGTGTTTTAGGCCTTCGTAAATTGCGACACAGCACTTTACAAAATGCTGTCCAAAATTGTAGTGTATTTCCAAATTGGCTCACGGAACAAATGAAGCTCCGGACCCTTTTATTATCATGCGCTCTTTTCTGAAAAATGGCGGGAAAACACGATGAAAACGGCTCTCTAACCGACAATAATAACAACGGATGCTTTTTAAGAGGGCCAATCAAAGCAAAACAATTTTAAAAAGTGATTCAGTGGTGTGAAATTAGTGCTTGCAAAAGGGCCACTTAAGTTCTCACGTTACGAGTGGCTGTTTGACACCCCGACATCCCCTCATAAAACCGATGTTTCACTCAGCGGCCGACAGATGGCAGCAGGTGTAGTTTTCGCAGGCTTCTGACACTCGACAGATTCAAAAAAAAAAAAAAAAAATCGGGAGATAGAAAAAAAAAAGAAGAAAGAAGATCATATATATCCATAAAAAAAAAACGAAGAGAGATATATATCCTTAACATCGAAAGACCCCTTTATACAGAAGACCTGAATCACAGCGAACATTTAGAGAGAAGTTTCTAAAAAGGAATCAAAGGAGGTCGATCAAAGAGCATGGAAAGAGCAGCGCGTCTCTTAATATAGGTCGCTCTCGCCTTGTCAACGGCCGCTGCGACGAGGTTCCCGTGTTTATTCAGGTGATAACAGGTGGATCGCGTTCCTTAATGACATCTTCTAAGGCGAAAGTGAGGCGTCAGGTGCTAGTTCTTGCTCGCTCTATCCTCCTCCTCCTCCTCCTCCTCCTCCTCCTCCTCCTGCTCCTCCTCCTTCTCCTTTTTCTTCTGTTTCTATTCTTCTGCTGCTTCTGCATCTCGCTCTTCTTTTTTTCCTCTCTTTCTCTCTTTTTCCCTGTCGTTCTTTCAATTTCAGTATTTGTTTCTTTCTCTTTCTCTTTCTCTTTCTCTTTTCTCCTTTCTACCCACTTGTCTCATCTTCCCTTCTTCTCTTTCCTCCGCCTCTCTCCCTCTTCTCTCTCCTCCCATCTCCATATTCCTCTCCTTTCTCCTCCCTTTTCTTCTCCCTCCATTCCCATCACTCCTTTTTTCCCCTTTCTCCCTCCCACCCTCCTCTCTCCCTCACTTCTCCCTACCACCCTTCATTCCCATCCCTTCTTTCCCCCTTTCTCCCTCCCTCCCTCCCTCCTCCTCCTCCTC
>NC_051411.1:34749837-34752337 GCF_015228065.2 Penaeus monodon
TCACATTTAGCGACGTAATACAATGCTATGGCACCTACATTTCCAAGTATATATACCGTTTATCACTAAATTTTCATTCTTGCTACTTCTGATATTCGATTAATCTTCAAATAACGATGATCATAGAAACACTCATTTAAGAAATAAATCCAGCAGCAGACACAAACAGAAAACATTATTTATAAATCACTCTATGAATTGTAAACAAATATCTTGCTCTCGCCATCTCCCTATAGTCCTTGATTTATAACACTTGCGATATATCTAACTGGGGTATTATTTTTCAGATATGTTATCTTTCCTTCTGTTTGTTTGTTTTTTTCTCTTACTCTTGTTTATTCTCGTCTCTCCTCTCTTTCTCTCTTCCTTAATCTCTCCCTTCTCTCTCTCTCTATCTCTCTCATTCTCTATCTCTCTCATTCTCTATCTCTCTCCCTTTCTCCATCTCTCCCTTTCTCCATCTCTCTCTCCCCTTGCTCACACACACACACACCTACACTCTGACCCTCTCACCACACCTGACGCTGCAGTATTTACTTTGTGAGTCAAATTTACCTCAATAATTACACCTTTCAACCCGCCATACGAGAGTGCCGCCGGGTGCCAAATGACCCCGTCTTGACCTGACCTGACCCTGGCCCACATCCTCCTGACCCCCTGAGAGAGGCCGAAAAAGGTCAGGCGCTCCGACCTCCTCTAGAAGATGACCTCTTGTGCTACCCTTCATTAGAGGGAGAACCCTGATTACTTTCCATTGTCGGCTAATTGCAAGTGTTATATTTCGTCGTCCTCCTCCTCCTCCCCCTCCTCCCCCTCCTTCTTCTCCTCCTTATCATCCTCCTCCTCCTTGCCTGACCCTTCATTTCTTCTTCCCCTTCTCCTTCTCCTTCTTCTCCTTCTCCTTCTCCTTCTCTTCTCCTTCTCCTTCTCCTCTCCTCTCCTTATCCTCCTCCTCCTCCTTCTCCTCCTCCTCCTTATCCTTCTCCTCCTCCTCCTCCCTCTTCCTCCTCCTCCTCCTCCTCCTCCTCCTCCTCCTCTTCTTCTTCATGCCCCCTCCCCCGTCCCCTCATCTCTTCCCTTCTCCCCCTTCCTTCCCCTCCTTCCCCTTCCTCCCCCCTTCCTTCCCCTCTCCTTCCCCTCCTTCCTCCCCCTTCCTCCCCCCTTCCTTCCCCCCTTCCTTCCCCTTCCTTCCCCCTCCCCCTACCCCCTCCCTCCTCAACCCCCAACCCCCCCACTATGCACCTGTCCCCCCAAGAGAGGTCATAATTCACCATCCTTCCTAATGGGACCCGGAAACTCCTAGGCCTAAATAGGTTCCTTCCCGGGTTCGTAGAAAGAGTCCTTTGTCTATGCACGAAGCGCGCCGCATGGTCGAACGAAGGAGGAGGAGGAGGAGAAGGAGGAGGAGGAGAGGGGAGGGGGAGTAGGGGGATGAGAGGGGGAGGGGGGGAGGGGGAGGAGGACAAGATAAAGAAGAAGAAGGAGGAGGGAGGGGGGAGGGAAAGAAAAAGAAAAAAAGAGGAGAAGAAGGGGGGTAGGGAATTCTGGAAAAGACGGTAGCTGGAAATGATGCAGCGATGGCGGGGGCTTTGAAAGGCGTTGATGCGGGGGGGGGGGGGGGCTTGTGTGTGAAAGGGTAATGTGAAAGGTCGGGTAGATAGATAGATGAATGATAGATGGGTAAGATGGAGAAAAAAAGAGAGAGATGGAGAAAAAAAGGGAGAGTGGGAGAGAGAGAGAGAGAGAGAGAGAGAGAGAGAGGAGGGGGCAGAGAATGAGAGAGAGAGGGAGAGAGAGAGAGAGAGAGAGAGATGTCAAACGAAAAGAGACAGACAGACCTAAACATACCAAGACAAAAAAAATATAACAAGCAAACAAACACCGGACGAGAACCTGGCAAATTAACAAAGAAACAAAAGATATGAGGAAAAAAAAAAGATAAATATAAAAAAGAACAAGAATAACAGAGAATAACTTGAGAGGCTGACGTGCGTTGGTCGCAGAAAGACCAATGAATGAAAGGAGGAGGGAAGAACAAGGAGCAAAAAAGAACTGGAGCGATAGAACAAAGAAGCGATAAAAGCAAGATGAAGAGAGCAGAGAAGAGAGAGAAGAACAGAAGCCAAAAAAAAGGGAAAGAACAAAGGCCAGCGACAGGAACTGAGGAAGCCCAAGAGAACAGAGAACAAAGAGAGAGAGAAAGAGAAGGAAAGAAAAGAGAGAACCCACGTGACAGAAGGGCGTAAGGTGTAGATGGATGACCTCGAGAGAAACCAGGTCATGCGACACTCGGTCCTGGGCCCCTCCCCCTTGCCCTTCCCCCCTCCCCCTCCTGCCCCCTTTCCCTCCTCCTCCTCCTCCTCGGCTGACCTTCTCCCCTCCCTCCTCCTCCTCCTCCTCCTCCTCCTCCTCCTCCCCCCCCTCCTCTTCCCCCCTCCTCCTCCTCCCCCTCCCCTTCCTCCTCTTCCTCGGTTGACCTCCTCCCCTCCCCCCCACCCCC
>NC_051411.1:34757337-34759684 GCF_015228065.2 Penaeus monodon
ATGTATACAATTACGCATATATGTATGCATGTATTTACGTATGTACGAATGCACGCATGTAAATGTATGTACCATGTATTATGCGAACGACATGTCAATTTTGCAGATCACAAAGTCCTGACCGCCGCCTGTCATGTAAATCGCCGCAACCGGTGGAGGTCATAGCTTGTGGAATCCGGTAAAACCATGGGGATGAGGCATGGGGAAGGGGGGGGGGGGGGGAGATGACCGGGGACAGACAAAGGGAAGAGGCAGACAGAGGAAGGAGGGGAGGGGGGGAGGGGGGAGAAGACCAGGGGGGGGGGAGGGAGAGACACTAGGAGGGAGGGAGAGGGAGAGGTCAAGGGGGGAGGGGAGGAGGAGGTGACCTACGACTAAAAAGTCATTGAGGACAGGAGGAATGGATGCTCATCCCCCCACGTAAACATCACTTATAGACACAGAGTCAATAGGTGAAAGAACAGGGGTAAGGGAGGGAGAGCTTAATAGGGTAGAATGTAATGAACAGATGCAGATGGGAGCAGATTTATATTATTAAATTAACTAAAGATAGATTGGCTGATTATATATATATATATATATATATATATATATATATATATAATATATATATATATATATATATAATATTATTTATTATATATATAATATATATATATATATATATATATATATTATATATATATATATATATAATATATATATAATATATATTCATTATAAATACAGCATGATACATTGAGAAAGAACGGAAGAGAGCGGAAGAGGTAGATAGACAGGAGATAGATAGATAGATGGACAGATAGCTAGCTAGATAGATAGATAGATAGAGATAGAGAGAGAGAGAGAGAGAGAGAGAGAGAGAGAGAGAGAGAGAGAGAGAGAGAGAGAGAGAGAGAGAGAGAGTTAGAGAGAAAAACAAGAGAACAGATACAGATATACAAAAAAAAAACTCAAGAAATAAAAACAAACATAGAAACAAAAAAACAAACAAACAAGCAAGATTCAAACAGGAAATCGAACGAAGGAAAGAAAAGGCAAAAGAGACCAAACCACGAATAGAGAAAGTAAGATAACCAAGAATAAACGGGAGGAGAGGAAGAGGCACCGGAAGGAGAGCCAGGCAGGGTGCCACGCCCTGCAAATGTGTCATTTCCTCAGTGCCACGAAGGGTGTTAATAGTGTCTCTTAGCTCGTTTGTCTCTTGGGGGAGGGAAGGGAGGGGAGGGGGGGAAGGAAGGTGAGGGAAGGGAGGGGGGGGGAAAGGGAGGGGGGGAAGGGAAGGAGGGGAAAGAGGGGAGGGAAGGGAGGGAAGGGAAGGGAGGGGAGGGGAGGAAGGGGAGGAGGGAAGGAAAGGGAAAGGAAGGGAAGGGAAGAAAAGGAAAGGGAAGGGAGGGGAGGGAAGTGAGAGGAGGAGTGTCATAGGGAAAAGGAGGGGTGAAATAGAGGGAGAGGAGGGGTGAGATAGGAAAAGGAGGGGTGTAATAAGGAAGGATTGTAAAGGGGAGAAGAGGAGGGGGGGGGGGGGGGGAGGCGTAAGAGGAGAAGGAAGGGTGTAGGCGAAGGAGGGAAGGGTGTAAGAGAGGGAGAGGAGGGGAATGATAAGGATAGGGAGGGTGTCATAAGAGGAAGAAGGGGTGTAATAGAAGATAATAATGGGGAGAAGAGAGATGTAATGGGGGGGATGAATGGATGTAATAGGGTGAATGGGGGGTGCAATAGGTCAAGAGGAGCGTAATGAGGAGAAGCAATAGTGTATTAGAAATAGGATTTTAATGGGGGACGAACTAATGGGAGAGGTCTGCATAATGGGGTAGGATGGGGTTGTAATGCGGGTTATAATAGGATGTAATGGGGAAAGGGAAAGGCGTAATGGGGAGAAGGAAGGGGTGTAATAGGAGGGAGGGAGGGAGGGAAGGGGAGAGAGAGAGAGAGAGAGAGAGAGAGAGAGGAGAGAGAGAGAGAAGAGAGAGAGAAAGAGAGAGAGAGAGAGAGAGGAGAGAGAGAGAGAGAGAGAGAGAGAGAGAGAGAGAGAGAGAGAGAGAGAGAGAGAGAGAGAGAGACAGATAGACAGACAGAGACAGACAGACATACAGACACGCAGACAGAGAACACGAGAGAGAGAGAGAGACAGAAACAGAGAAAGACAAGCATGCAATCGAACAGACATAAAAAAAAAAAAAAAAAACAGAGTCCGAAAGAAAGAGAAACGAGAGACCAAAAGAAACCAAAAGACACAGACAGACAAGCAAGACACATCGAATGTCTAAGAAAACCCGAAGAGACGGATAAAGAAGGGAAGAACCTTAACTGAAAAAAACGACTGACTGGACACGAAGGGGAGGCG
>NC_051411.1:34768591-34770598 GCF_015228065.2 Penaeus monodon
TTTATGTCTCGAATTTCAATATCTTGTTAATTATTATGTACATCCGTCTATATGCATTGCCTATGTAATTTACGAACGACCGAAATATATCAAGCTATGATCTGAAATATACAGATGCGTGTTGAGAAATAGCACAACACACGCCCCTGCGCCCAAGGCCAACCAACGAACGACCGAAATATATTAAGCTATGATCTGAAATATACAGATGCGTGCAATAGCACAACACACGCCCCCGCGCCCAAGGCCAACCCGCCTCGGGGTCAACTCACCACAGATGGCCGAGGCGGCGGCGTGGAGCTGCGAGTCGTCGATGGAGGAGGTGACCTCGCTCGACGTGACCTGCGCGCGGCCCACGAACTTGTTGGGGTCGAGGATGTCCACGACGGAGAAGGGCGTGTGGCGGACGCCGTGGGGCTTGCAGCTGTGGCTGTGGGTGTCCCTGTGGAGGCCTGGGGGCTCCTCGCCGGGGGGGCTCTGCTGTGATTCTGTGGTCGCCGCGGGGGAGAGCGCGCTCGCCTCCGCTGCTGAGGAACTGCTGGAGGTGGTGGAGGTGGTTTCACTGTCGTGGGTGGATCTGGCACTGGCGGCACTGCTGCACGTGGCACTGTTGTTGGTGGAGGCGCAGTGTCTGAGGGAGCTGGCGGTGAGCTTGGAGACCACGGGGTAGCTAAGGTCCATGGGCGACGTGGCGGTCGGAGGCAGCGGAACCAGAGTCGAGTTCTGTGCTCGGGGCAAGACGGAATCCGGCGATATCGATCTCGAATCCATTTTCGACTAAATCGTCTACCGATTAAAAAAAATAATCACTGTCCAATTCAACAAGTCATTTAGTTTCCCTCGCACTCACACATGTGGTTCTTCCTCTCTCTCTCTCTCTCTCTCTCTAAGTGTCGCTTCGAAAGATGTCGCACTCCCACGTCCGCCCAACTCGGCACACAGCGACCGACTAAGCTCTCCTCCTCTGTGTCAGATGATATATTTGATGTTGCTAAACAACTCCGGAGCCATGGGGCGAGTTTACCAAATGAGGCTTCACCCAACTTAATGACGACAGTAATTGGCTACTGAAATCCCTACTTACCTAAACACACTTGCCATTGGCCCAGAGAGATTGATCCGTGATACACACCCGGCGCTGATTGGCTCGGGGTGAGGGGAGGCACCGGCCCCAGATTTGGGGAGGAGGAAATTTTTTAAGAGGGGGATTTGGGGGCCCCCCTCCTTTGGCCCAGGTGATGCAGAGGAGGAGGGATGGTAAAAGAATCATCACCCGTTTAATGATGATGTGAAAATACGATTACCTCGTCAAGAATTCCATTTCACACCTACGTTACCCCTGAGCTTCTCGACATGTCGGTGGGAAACGCGCCACTCAGTCCCCAAGCAAACATAATTTTGCCGCCCAAACTTGAATTCAACCCCTGACTTACATTAGAGCCCCGGCGGACTGGAGTCTAAACTTTACTCACTTTAGCCACTTTGAAGCACTTTGTTTGGCTCTGGGTTACCACAGTGAGAGGCAGGGGGCGGGGGGCGGGGCAGTGCGCTGAGGGAAGGAAAGGGGGGTGAAGATTGGTGGCGGGTGGAGATGAGGCGGAGAGAAGAGAGAGAGGGAGAGAAGAGAGGGAGAGAAGAGAAGAGAGGGAGAGAGAGAGAGAGAAGAGAGAGGAAAAGACAGACGGAGAGAGAAAGAGAACTAGGGGGAAAAAACAGCCGGTGAAAAAGAGAGACGTGGGAGTAAGACAGACGGAGAGAGAAAGAGAGACGGACAGAGAGAGAAAGAGCGAGAAAAGAGAGAGAGAGGAGAGAGATAGAGAGAGAGAAGATAGAGATAGAGAAGAGAAGAGAGAGAGAGAGAGAGAGAGAGAAGAGAGAGGAGAGAGAGAAGGGGAGAAGGAGACGGAGAGACAAAGAAGAGAGAAAAAGGAAAAAAAAAAACCAAAAAATTTAAAAAAAAAAAACAGAAAAAACAAAAAAAAAAAAAACAAAAAAAAAAAAGAAAGA
>NC_051411.1:34770698-34785698 GCF_015228065.2 Penaeus monodon
TATTATTTTGGTTGTGTGGTGTGTGGTTATGTATGATATATAGATATATTTATATGTATATATAATTATATAAAAATTAATATATATATATAATATATATATATATAAATATAATATTTTATAATGCTGTGTGGTGTGTGTTTGTGTTGTATGTGTTGTATGTATGATAGGTGTGTAATATATATTATACTTTTAAAATATATATATATATATATATATAATATATATATATAATTTTTAATGTGTGGTGTGTGTGTGTGTGTGTGTGTGTGTGTGTGTGTGTGTGTGTGTGTGTGGTGGTGTTGGTGTTGTGTGTGTGTGTGTTTATACACAGACACACATATAAACAGATAGATATGCACAGATAGACAAGTAGATGTACACATATTCCCCTTTTATTTATTAATACAGAGATCACATACCATCAAGCGCTTACTCTTGGCCCTCTGAGCTCGGCGCGAGAGGCCTAGCTTACATACCAGGCACAGAGATGCACTGGGTCAGCATAACATGGCTTTACATTTGTGCACCGATGTTATATCGCGCCAGATATGCAAACTTTCTCATATTAAGCGTATCAGCCATGTATTTACACTATCGGAGACTTAAAATCTGTCAGCATATCGCGCATAGCTGTGACATACCCTACAATATAATCATTTTACCGACGCAGCATTCATCAGGGGGCGGACGTCAGGATGACATCAGTGTAATGCGGCTTTCCCGATTAGGTACATCCATTACATAATTACCTCGGTAGAAATTACAGCATTTTAAACGGAAGTGCAGACATTAATTGTAATCTCTGTTTTTGGATAATGGACGGGCAAAGGGGCGGAGGGAGGGAGGGAGGGGGGGGAGGAGATAATTCGTGCTTTTGTTTCAAACCTTTAAAAGTTCCATTCCCATTTTAGGAAAATCTGCTTGTCTATTTTCCTCCATTTTCATTTTTATTATTGGATTGTTATATCCCTTCTATCTTTATGAAAATCTGCTCATTTGTCCCACGTCCGCTTTTTCTGTTTCCCTGCATGTTTATAAAAATAGTTTTCTGTTTTCCCGTAACTTTCCCGCCATTCCCCTCTCATTTTCGGAAAATCTCCCTCTTCCCCCGACTTTCTCTCTTATTCTCCCTATTTTGCGAAAACCCTGTCTGCTTTCCGCCAACTTTCCCTCTATTTCCATTTTCTTTATTTCTGCGAAAATCTTTTTTCCCCCAACTTGACTTTAATTTCCCTGATATTTAGCGGAAAAAAAGGAAATTCTTGTATTTTTCCCCCTATTTCCCTCTTGTTTAGGGGAAATCTGCTTGTCTTTTCCCCCGCCCTTACTAAACCCGCCCCCCACCCCCACCCCCACCCCCTGACCCCTCTTCTCTGTCCCGCTATTTTTTTCGATGTTATATATAAGATTTTTCGAGATAATCACTCCTGTCGTCCATCACTTTATAAAACGCGATGGAACGGCGTGTCTGCAATGTCCCTGCTGTTATTTTTACATTTGATGAATTATAAATTGCCTCTGCATGGGAGCTCTGGCATTACCAATTATTGCTTCATCAAAAGATATGAATATTTTTTACCTAACTCATAATATAGCTTTTCCTCTTTTGTTGATTAACAAACATTACCAAATTTTAAAATTTCCAAAATTTTGGCGCACACCGTCTCTTTTGTTTTGCTTTTCTCCCCGCGCGCTCGCTTGTTTCGAGTGACCCTTATTATAAACCTCATGTCGTGTAAGATGTTATATATGTAAATAGATAAAGAGGTAGATAGGAAAAAAGCATAAGGAGATAGATAGATATATATATATAGAAAGATAATTAGATAGGTGGACGTTAGACTCCGCTTTATATTTTTCACAATTTACTTTCGCTTTTCTCTCTCCCTTTAACTTCCTTTTTTTATGCTAGGCTTGATTTACGAAGAACATAAAAAAAAAGCAAAATACACAGAGAAACATCAGATCAGATAAACAAAATGATATTGCAAATGTTGAAATACAATAACTATTCACAGACATCAACGTTAATAACAATAACAATATCGATAATTACAAACATAAACAAAACACAACGGGGATCGTATTAGCAAACACAACTATAATTATACATTACTGACCTCCCTCCCCCAGTTCATTAGTAAAACATTTAGGCACGACATCATAAAATTTATAGATAAATATACATGGCCTCCACAAATTTAATAGTTTTTTCACCCTTTTTAGCAAAATAATGTATCATTGACATATCGCCGGCAGTTTAAAAAACACAGTAAAAGTAAACCGAAAAATATTGTGAAAAAGACGTAATAAAAAAACAGAAAAAAATAATTTCAAAAATTGAACAGATATTTTAGATTGAAAAAAAAAAACGTATTGGGGGTAGCATTTTTTGTCTGTCGTTCTGCAATTTTTCTTCGTCGTACACAGACACCACACCCTATTCACAAACACAACACACACACAACACACACACCACACCACACACACACACCACACACAACACCAAAAATATATAAATATAAAAATATAATTATAATATATATAGTATTATATATATAAATATTTAAAAGATATATTAATATATATAATTAATATTATATATGTATATATATATATATATTATATAATATTAATAAATATATATATATTTAATTAAAAAATATATAAAAAAAAAAAAATTTTATAATTAATATTAATTATTTTTTTTTAAAAAATATATATTTTAAAATTATATATATATATATATAATAATAAAGCATAATTGAAGATGATAATAAAATTATATATATATATATATAATAATAAATTATATAATAATATATTATAATTATATAATAATAGGTTGGTATTTTTTTTTATATTATTTTATTAATATATATATTATATATTTTATAATTTTATATATATATATTATATATATATATTATTTTATTTTTTGTATATTAGGATATATATATATAATATATATAAATATATATATAATAATAATATATATATATATTAAATATAATTTAATTTTTAAAATATATATATATATATATATATATAATATATATAAATATATATATATATATAATATAATATATATATTATATATATATATTTTATATTATAATATATATTAAATATTATATAATACAAAAAATGATTTTATTTTATTATTGTTTTTTTTTTATTATTATATTTATATATATATTGAATACATTATTTTTTCATATAAACTATATTTTATATAAAATTTTATTATATATTTTATTCTATTATATTAATAATTTATAATTTTAAATTATTTTTTTTTAAATTATTTCAAACAAATTATTATATTTTTTCATCATTATATTTTTTTTTTTTATTATATTTTTTATAATTACTATTATTTTATTATTTTTAATATATTACATTATTGTTATTATATTATTATTATTATTATTATTTTATTCGTTTATTATTATATTTTATTTTTTATTTTTTATTATTATTATTATTATTTTTTTCATAAATCAATTTATTTAATTTTTATTATATTTAATTTTTTTTTTTTTTTTTTTTTTTTTTTTTTTTTAAAAAAAAAATTATTATTTTTTTTATTAAAATATTATTATTATTAAAAAAAAATTTTTTTTATTATTATTTTATTTATTATTATTTTTTTTTTTTTATTATTATTATTATTATATTATTATTATTATTATTATTATTATCATATTGTTATTATATTAATTGTTATTTGTTATTATTATCATCCAGTATTATCTAGTAGTAGTAGCAGTAGTAGTAGTAGTAGTATTGTTGTTGTTATTGTTATTATTGTTATTATATTCATCATCATCATCATCATCATTATTATTGGTATTATTCTAAGTAGTAGCAGTATCAGCATCATTAGTATCATCATTTATTTATACATTTATAATATTATTATTATTATTATTATTATTATTATTATTATCATTATTATCATTATTTGTATTATTACTATTATTATTATTACTAATATCATTATTATAATTTTATCATTATCATTATTATTTTTATTATCATTATCGTTATTAATGTTATCATTGTTATTATTATTATTATTATTATTATTATTATTATTATCATTATCATCATCATCATCATCATCATCATCATCATTCACATCATCATCATCATCATCATCATCATACATCAGCTTCATCATCATCATCATCATCTTCACATCATCATCATCATCATACATCATTATACTATCATTATTAGCATATCATCTTGTGTTGTTATTACTTACTACTACTATTGTTATTATTGTTATTATCATTATCATTATCATTATTATTATCGTCATCATTTACATCACCAGCATCATCATTACTGTCATTATTATTGTTGTTGTTACTATTATCATTATCATGATTATCTTTATCATCATTATGATTATTATTATTATTATTATTATTACTATCATTATTATACATTCTATCATTAACATCCTATCTTATATCTCTTATCATTGTAATTGATATTACTGTGAATATGATAGTAATTTAATGATAATGCCAACGATGATGCTAATGACTGTAGTGATAATAGTGCTATACCACAACTACAATTTTTGCTACTAATTAACGATAATAACGATAATAATGATAATGATAAAATAATGATAACAATAATGATAATAGCAATAACAATAACAATAATAATAATGATAATGATAATTGTGATAGTAAGAATTGTAATAGTAATGATAGTAATAATAATAATGATGATAATGTTAGCAATAAAAGTAATGGTAATAATAAAAATAATGATAATAATGATAATTATGATAATAATAATAATAATAATAATGACTAATATAATGAAATCATAATAAAAATAAAATAATAATAACAAAACAACAACAACAACAACACAACAACTATAATAATACGTAATAATGATAATGATAATATACTAAATAATAATAATAATAATAATAAAACAAATAATGATAAAATAATAAAAGAAGAATAATAATGATGATAATAATAATAAATAATGATAATTAATAATAAGATATAATAACAATATAATAATAATAGTTAATAATGATAGGTAATAATAATAGTATAATAGAAATATGATAATAATAATAATCATAATAATAATTAAAAAAATAATTAAATAATTCTAACAATAACAATAATAATAAAAGTGATAATATTAATAACAGTAATAATAGTGATAACAATAATAAAATAATAACATTTATAATAATATTAATGATAATGATGATATCAATGATAATGATATTCACAGTAACAAAGCCAACACTACCAATGATAATGATAATGATAGTATCGATAATAACAATAATCCAACAATAATGAAAACAATAAAGATAAGAACGTTCTCTAAACAGCACAAGATCAATTAACGGACGTATAAATTATTTTCTAAAATCTTTCCTAAAGTCACGAACATCAATGTCAATTATGTTGACAAGAAAGAAAATACGAAAGCCATGAATATTAATGAGAGCAGCATCATTATTGTCATTAAGTGGCTTGTCATTAGTGATGATGAATTTTAAAACGGAAATGACAATTCAGACTGAAAGAGTTTTAATTTAGCTAGGCTCGTTACCCTTAATCATGCAAATCATATAGAATAACATAATTAAACATTAGGAGATCAGCTCATTAAATAGATAGTGTATTTATCATATATCATTAGGGTATTGTGATGATTTTCAGAGCGGATTACAATGCTTTTTTTTTTTCTTTCTTTTTTTGGTGTGGTGCCTCTGTGGGCGTGCTGGGGGAGGGGGGGGAGGTCTGCGTGTGTTTGTGGTTGTTTGTGTGTGTGTTTATGTGTTTGTATATGCATTGTGTGTGTGTGTGTGTTTATGTGTTTTTGCTCATGCATTGTGTGTGTGTGTGTGAGAGAGAGTTTGTGTTTTTTTCTATGCTATATGATATATGTTTACTCGTTCCTCTCTTTGGGTATTTATTTGTTTGATCCTCAGCATACCCGTGTTTATTTGCGTGATTTCCGTGTATTTGCCTCCCCCCCTGTACACGTGTGCATCTACGTACGTACATGGATGTCTGTGTGTCATGAGTGCTTGTGAGTAATCTCTTCATCCTCTCCATATCAACATTGCTGTGAAAATAATCTTGTCAAAAGTTAATGTCGGGACGTTTACAGGTTTTATACTTTATTTGCATTATGCTTCTATACACAATATGGCTTATGACTGCGGAGCAATGTCACGTGCCTGCCATTAAGGGTCAGAATACAGAATGCTATTTCCCGAGCTGTAGCGAGGTAGTTGAGAGGAATCTAGTCTAACATACTGGAAAATAAATATGTACGCATGTACGCTTATCCACACACATACGTATATACGTACACACTTATAGATGGGCACATACATACATATATATACGTACACTTATGCACACATAAATAAACACACACACATACACAGAAACACAAACACATACACACACGTGCACACACACAGACAAACAAACACAAACACCATACATGATATGCAGTATATAACACGCATTGCAACATTTTCCCACACAAAGGAGGTCAAAGCAAGCTGCAAGTTGCACCGACAGAACAACAATACGTTTATCCACACACACAAAAAAAATATACAAAAGGAAAGCAACATTTTCTCCAGAAAACTGTAAATGAAGTTATCCTTTCCTTAAAACCATAAACCATTTGCATTAAGACGGCTTCAAGGATCCTTTTGATGTGCCTGTCTCTGAACCTGACGTTCTCACTCTTGACCAAGGCTTCGAAACCAGTTTTGACCCACGCCGATAGCGCCAGCTCTTCAGACGCTCTCGAGACGCCGGATTCTATAGCACTTCCTGTCTCCTCTCATTCTTCTTCTTCTTCTTTTCTTCTTCTTCTTCTTCTTCTTCGCCTTCTTCTTCTTCTTTTTCTTCTTCTTCTTTCGCCTTCTTCTTTTCCTTTTTTTCTTCTTGTTCTTTTTCTTCTTCTTGATCTTCTTTTACTTCTTTTTCCTTTTCCTCCTCCCCCTCCTCCTCCACTTCCTCTTCTTCTTCTTCCTCTTCCTTCTCCTCCTCCTCTTCCTCCTCTACTTCCTCCTCTTTTCTTCTTCTTCTTCTTCTTCTTCTTCTTCTTCCTCTTCCTCCTCCTCTTCGCCTACGCTTCTTTCCTCCTTCTTCTCTTTTCTCTCGCCTTAAATGCCGTAGTAATATTAGTAGTAATGTTAACTATTAGTATTGTTGTTATTATTATTATCATCATCTTTATTATCATTATCTACATTATTGTTATTATTATTTTATTACTATTATTATTATTGATATTATTATCATCATTATCATTATTATTAACATTGTTATCATTACTATTACATCATTACCAATATCATCGTCGTTATCATCATAAAGATAACAATGACGATAAGGATGATAATAATAATGAAAGTGATAATGATAATGAGAATGATGATAGTTATGATGACAATGATACCATCAACAACAAAAGAAGCAATGTTAATAATAAAAGCAATAATGACAAATAGAAAATAACAAATAAGATCTGGAATTAAATGGCATCCGAGCTTGCAATTGCACGAATCAAATGCATTGTGTCAATTGTATTTGCAAAGAGTAGCCGATGCTGTTATTCAGAATATCACATAATTGCACTGAACTCAGGATGAATAATGAATGAAACATGCATTCAGATAACCATTGTTTGCTTGAATTTTTTCTTTCTTTCACTGATTTTTTTCTCTCTGTATTTAGATTTTTTTTTTATCATTTGGGTCTCGTGAATGCAAATTTGTGAAATTATTTAGAGTCTTGAGCATTCAGAAGAAAATGATGGAATAATTGCAAAGCTCATACGAATTGACTCTGTGCTTCGAGAGAGAGAGAAAAGAAAAAGAAAAAGGGAAAACAAACGAAAAAAAAAAAAAAAAAAGTAAAAATAAGTTAAGATAATAAACAAGAAAACAAATAAAAATAAAAAATAAAAAATAAAAAATAAAAAGAAGAAAAGGCATTAGAAGAAAAAGATAAAACATATATAAAAAGAAAAGAAAAGAAAAGAGAGAGAGAGAAAAACAGAAAAACAGAAAATCAAGGGAAGTTTACAAGGCGATCAGGTGTCTTCGAAACAAAAGCGACCTTCTCGTGCAAGCAGACTTTCCTTCAACAAGCTAATGAAAGCCACGCAGGGTCTTGGGAGCGGAAACCTCGGCAGTGTCTTGGTGAGAGTCCAAAACCCCCTTCGGCGTCTGGGGCCTCCTGACGTGGGGGGGGGGAGGGAAAAAGGGAAGGAGGAAGGAGAGGGAGAGGAAGGATGGGAGGGGGGAGGGACAAGGAGAGGAAGGACGGGAGAGAGAGGGAGAGGAAGGAAGGGAGGGGAGAGGGAGAGGAAGGATGGGAGGGGGGGAGGGACAAGGAGAGGAAGGAAGGGGGAGAGGGAGAGGGAGGGAAGAAGAAAGGGAGTGGGGGAGGTAGAGGTAGTGATGGTGGTGGAGGAGAAGAAAGAGGGAGGGAGGAGGAGAAGGAAGAATAGAGGGGGGAGTGGAAGTGGAGGTGGAGATGCTGGTGGAAGAGAAGGAGGTCGAGTCTAAGGAGAAAGATAATTTGAAGAAGTAGAGGAAGGAGGAGGAGGAGGAGAAAGACAACTTGAAAAAAGAAGTAGACGGAGAAGGAGAAAATGGAGGAGAAATAAAGAAGAAGAAGAAAAGAAGGAGGATGTAGACAAGGAAAGGAAAAGAGGAAAAAAAGAGAAGGAGGAGAAAGCGAAAGAAGAGAATGAAAGGTCGAGGCGGGAATAAGGAAAAATTCAGGGTCGAGCATTTCGGTGAGACACGGGAGTGTGCTGAGAGAAAGAGGGAGAGGGGGGAGGGTACAGGGGGGAGAGGGAGGGAGAGAGAGAGAGATAGATAGAGAGAGAGAGAGAGAGGGAGAGAGAAACAGAGACAAAGAGAGAAACAGACAGACAGACAAACAGAAACAGAAACAGAAACAGACAGACAGACAAACAGAAACAGAAACAGAAACAGACAGACAGACAAACATAAACAGAAACCGAAACAGAGACAGAGACAGAGATAGAAACAGACAGAAAAACAGAGACAGACAGAAAAGACAGAGAGAGAGACTGCACATCCCTCCATCCTTCCACCTAGTGAATTCCCTCGCTAAACCGGCCACCACCGGGAGCGGCCGCCCTCCACCCGCCGGCTCGCCCGTTCGCCCGGCGTTCGGATCCCGACACGGGCCTCGGCGCCTGTCACTTCATTTGCATAATCCGACGCCGTCAGCCCGCGCCGGCAACGCCACGACGGGGGGGAGAAGGGGGTGGGGGAAGGGGGAAGGGGGGGGAGATGCCCTGACGACCCTCGGCTACGATCATCCCTTTGTGCCCCGCGGTTCGTGCCCAGCGTGGTTTCCCCTCGTCCGTCCTTTCCCCTCGCTTCCCCTCACTCCCACTTTCGCTTCAGTCCTCTCCTCGCCCTCGCCCTCACTTTCGCTTCATTCCTCTCCTCGCCCTCACCCTCACTTTCGCTTCATTCCTCTCCTCGCCCTCACCCTCACTTTCGCTTCATTCCTCTCCTCGCCCTCACTTTCGCTTCATTCCTCTCCTCGCCCTCACCCTCACTTTCGCTTCACTCCTCTCCTCGCCCTCACTTTCGCTTCACTCCTCTCCTCGCCCTCACTTTCGCTTCACTCCTCTCCTCGCCCTCACTTTCGCTTCATTCCTCTCCTCGCCCTCACTTTCGCTTCACTCCTCTCCTCGCCCTCCCCTCACTTTCGCTTCACTCCTCTCCTCGCCCTCACTTTCGCTTCATTCCTCTCCTCGCCCTCACTTTCGCTTCACTCCTCTCCTCGCCCTCACCCTCACTTTCGCATCATTCCTCTCCTCGCCCTCACTTTCGCTTCACTCCTCTCCTCGCCCTCACCCTCACTTTCGCTTCATTCCTCTCCTCGCCCTCACTTTCGCTTCACTCCTCTCCTCGCCCTCACCCTCACTTTCGCTTCACTCCTCTCCTCGCCCTCACCCTCACTTTCGCTTCATTCCTCTCCTCGCCCTCACTTTCGCTTCACTCCTCTCCTCGCCCTCACCCTCACTTTCGCTTCATTCCTCTCCTCGCCCTCACTTTCGCTTCTCCTCTCCTCCCCTCCCTCCTTTCGTTCTCCTCTCTCCCTACCTCACTTTCGCTTCATCTCTCCTCGCCCCACTTCCTTCATTCTCTTCATCCCTCACTTTTCCTTCTATCCTCCTTTGCCTCTCATCTTTCTTCCCCTCTCCTCTCCTCCTTGTTCACTCTCCCTTTCTCTCTCCCTCTCCTTCCTCTTTTTCTCTATTCCCGCCTATTTCTCTTTCCTTCCTCTCTCCCTCCCTTCTTTCGTTCACTCTCTCCTCTCCCTTCGCTTTTCTCTTTCTCTTCCTCTCTTTTATCGCTCTTGCTTTCTCTCTTCTCTTTTCTCTTTCTTCCTTTCTTCATACTCTCACTCCTCCCTTTTCTCATTTTTTGTCATACTATCTCCTTCACCTCTCTCCATCACTTCCTCCTTTTCCTTCATCATCTTTTTTCCTACTCATCTCCCCTTTCACTTATTCTCCTCCTCTCTCCTTCACTGCTCTCGTCTCTCTCTCTCTCCCTTCTCTCTCTCTCTTCTCGCTCCTCCTCTCTCCTCTCCTCTCTCTCTCTCTTCTCTCTCTCTCTGTCTCTTTCTCTCTCTCTCTCTCTCTCATCTCTCTCTCTCTCCCCTCTCTCCTCTCTTCTTCTCTCTTCACTCCCATCGTTTCCTCTCTTCCCTCTCTCTCTCTCTCCTCCTCTCTCTTCTCTACCCCCTCCGCCATTCCTCTCGCCCCTCTCTTCCTCTCCTCTTTCTCTTCTCTCTCTCTTTCCTCTCTCTCTCTCTTCTCTCTCTTCTCTCTCTCTTCTTCTCTCTCTCTCTCTCTCTCTCTCTCTCTATATATATATATATATATATATATATATATATATATATATATATATATATATATCATATATCTCACATATGTGCATACAGAGATAGATAGATAGACAGGGAAATAGATAATCTAAGGAAAAGAGAAAGAGAGATTAATTGACAAACAGGAAGTAAATTAAATATCAGAGTCAGACAGACAAACAAACAGAGAGACAGACAGAGAGACAGACAGACAGACAGACAGACATACAGAGACAGTGAGTGGAGGGATAATTAAATCAAAGCAAATAAAGTTTTAAACCAGATAAACAGACAGACAAACACGTAAAAAAAAAAAAACTTGAATTACCGACAGGATTAAACCTTCCTTCCCCCCTCTCCATCTCCCCCTCCCCCCTCCCCCTCCCCCTCAATTTGTATCACAAGATTACCTGTTTAACAAAAAAAAGGGAAAAATCAAAATGACCTCACATTGCATTGGCAAACGACAGGGATTTAATATTTAATTAAGAGAAGCTGAATTTGATGGCGGTTTTATGGTTGAATTAACTTTATGGGAGTGAGTTGAGTAGGCGTTTATTAAATGAAAATTCTCTCTCTCGCTCTCTCTCTCTGTTTCTCTCTCTCGCTCTCTCTCTCTCTCTCTCTCTCTCTCTCTCTCTCTCTCTCTCTCCTCGCTCTCCTCTCTCTCTCCTCTCTCTCTCTCTCTCTCTCTCTCTATCTAACTATCTCTCTATCTCTCTCGTTCTCTGTCTATGTCTCCTTTTTTTCTCTCTCATTCTCTCTCTGTGTCTTATTCTCTTTTTTCTCTATTTCTGTGAGTGCGTGTCTTTCCCTCTCTCTCTCTTTCGTTCTCTCCCCCCTATCTCTCTCTCCTCTCTCTCTCTCTCTCTCTCTCTCTCTCTCTCTCTCTCTCTCTCTCTCTCTATCTCTCTCTCTCTTCGAAAAAGAATTTAAAAATGGACGAAAAAATGTAATGGAGTTAGAATTCAGACATTGATCTAAATGCCTTTAAGTTGTCAGTTGATATTATTGCTTGTTTCTGTGTTTCTTTCGTGTTTTATTAATTCTATATTCATCTATTTATCTATTTATGTATTCATCAGTTATTCATTTATTTACCTACTCATTAATTCATAAGTGTATTCATCTAAATTATGTTAGTGTGTGTGTGTGTGTGTGTGTGTGTGTGTGTGTGTGTGTGTGTGTGTGTGTGTGTGTGTGTGTGTGTGTGTGTGTGTGTGTGTGTGTGTGTGTGACTCTGTGTGTGTGTGCGTATGTGTGTGTGTGAATATATATATAGACAGCTATTTACAGTTTACGTATGTATGTGTTTCTGTTCTTGTTAATGCAATTATCTCCGCTCGGTGCACTTCTCTCAACGATGCATTTCGTAACCCATTTTCTAATAGTCCGCGTCTCTCTCCTTAAAACACAAAATTTTCCTCTTCTCGCAAGCCTATTACACGCTGTCTTTAACGACTCAATTAGTTCGCCCCAAAATCAACCGGAGGGTAAAAAGCTGGTGGTGGTATAGTTCTTCAAAGGTGTATTCTGTGATTTATGAAGTAATTAGTCAGACGATCTTGTCTCATTACGGAGTTGATGAGGTAGCGCGCGGCGTGCCAACTCCCGTTTTTTGTTGAGGGTGTTCCGCGTGGACTCCGTCTGGGGGAGACTAATTTATTACCATTTCCTCAAAGGCGCGTTAGTATGTTGTCTATTCCTGGATGTTCTTTTTGTTTTGTCTCCTTTTTTTGCTGTTTTATTAATTCATTTTACCTTTCTAAAAAGATATATATTCCTTTTTTTGAGTATAGAGGATTAGAAAAAAAATGAATAAAAAATACGAAGCGTGTATAACACGCTCATTATCGAAGTTTCGAATATGCGCTAATATCAAGCCTTCGTGAGAAACTAGATTAGCATAGCGCGATTAAGAGCTATGATCGTTTTTATATACGTCATTCTGCACTCTCCTCGCCTCCCTCTTCTCCCTCTTCATCACTCCCTTTCTCTCCCAATCTCCCTCTTCTCTCTCGCTCTTCCTCATCTTTCTCTCCCTTCTCCTTCTTTCATTTTTCTATTTTTATTTTCCTTTTTTCTTTTTCCTTTTTTTTTTTTTACCTGACGCGGTTGTTTACTGACAAATTGATAGTACGTCACAGGAAACAGCTCGTCTGCAGATCTTATTAGCGGCGCCATTGGGAGCTTGCTGACAACGCTAGCGAAGAGGGGAAGGAGGGGAGGGGGGTTGGGGGAAGCCTAGGAGGTTGGGGGAGGAGAGTGAGGGGGAAGGAGAGTGTGAGATGGGGAGAGAGGAGGGGACGGAAAGGAGGAGGGAAGGAGAGTGAGGGGAAGAGGAAAAAGAGAATAGAGGGAGGGGAAGAGAGAAATCGAGAAGGGATGGAAGAGAGCGAGTGAGGGGAGGAGAGACCAGACAGTGAGGGGAAGATGGTAGAGAGGAAGCAGCGAAGTGGAAAGCGAATGAGGGGAAGAGAAGGGGAGTGGAAGGCGGGAAGAGAGAAGAGGGAAAGGAGCTTAAATGGGGAGAGGGAGATAGATGACATGGGAGCGACATCGATAGACACAGATTGATAGACAGAATGAAACGTCTACACACACACCAAAAAATACATAAATACATAAATTAAGGAGAAACGGGGTGGTTGACGGAGAGACAAGAAACAAGCAAGAGAAAGAAATAGACGAGAAACACGAAGAACCGCAGGGAACGATTTCCCGCCATTTTTATGACGATTCAAAATATGAATAAACCGCCATTAATCCCTACCCCCTTCCCCCCCCCATCCCTCCCCTACCCCCACCCCTTAAAAAAGAGAAAAAAAAAGAGAAAAAAGAAGCAGTTACACGCAATTACTGAATAAACACGAGCCCGATCCACAAGATCATCATATTCTACCCGGTTATTATCCGCCAAACTAAGGTCTATTTACGTCAGGGTCGTTATCCAGCGCGCGGGGGATCAGAGCATAGAATTAATTCTCTGCTCAACCGATATCGCTCTCTCCAGAAGCCAATTAGGTGGTCGGATTAACACGCGGAGGACGGAGACGGACAAAAATAATTGGGGTTTGATTGGAGAGAAAGATTGGGAGTTCGCGGTAATTGACGTTCTTCAATGGCGAAGAAGCTCGATGAGTAGAATTTGGATTCATAAAATGCAAGGATTAGAGATGCTGAGTGACATAATAAGATGGAGTAAAGGCGACTTATTACATGGACAATTCGGAAAATGCTAGTATCTGCGATAAAAACAAGAGGATGTTAACGATACAGAGTGATATAGTAAAGTAAAAGTCGAAGGGGCACACCATACGCACAATGGCGGAGGTCGCGAACGCACAAACCGTCACACACACACAGGCTCCCTTCGCAGAGGATATTTCTGTCGTCTCCCGAATGCTATTAAGTTTTCGTCAAAGTTGTTCCGCCCGCCAGTTAATGAAATGGTTTTGAAGTAGGCGAGAGGAAGTAGTTGGAGACATACACACACACACCTCGGCTGTGGCATAATAACTCGAGGGTTACGAACATATTTTCTTTTTTCCTTTTTTTTTCTCTCTCTCTCTCTCTCTTTCCCGCCAGCCTTTATTTATGATGTACTCCCCACTGGATAAGCGAGTTCAGTTTATCTTTCATTCCGCATCGGATGTAAATTATTCCCTGACTACCTCTTTTTTCCCCCTTATCATTAATTATTTCGTGTTGATTAATTACAAACCCGCAAATGAATCACAGCTCTTAATTTCGAGGAGGGATGTTAGGACAAACAAGTTTCTACCTAATTAACCTTTCTGAACAAATTCAATTCATATCCACAACATACACATTCTCTTTCATTAGTCCCCAACATCTCCCGGTCCTTTTAATTCAAGACTGCGGTGTTTGTCTGTCTGAAGTATTAATTAAGGAGAGCAGAGTCAACAAAATCCATGGCAAAAGAGTATTGTTTGAGCGCCGGTTACCCCTTAAAAGCGCTAACCTTAGCACGAACAGCTGCTTTGTAGCTCCTCGCGAGAATTAACGCCATTCA
>NC_051411.1:34790698-34793198 GCF_015228065.2 Penaeus monodon
AGAGAGAGAAGGGGAGAGATTTGATTTTGATTTTGAAAAGTTTATTCAATATAATATATAGTAAAGAGAGAGAGAAAAAAACGAGAGAGAGAGAGAGAGAGAGAAGGAAAGAATGGGGAAGAGGGAAACAGAAAGAGGGTGGAGAGGGAGAGAAGAGAGCAAGAGAACGAGTGAGAAAGTCCACGTTAAAAAACAAGAATGAGAAAGTTTCGAGATAAAAATAGAAAGAGGGAGAAAAAGAAAAAAAATGAGAAAAAAAACACGTAAAGAAAAGAAAAGTTTTAAAAAGAAACAGATAGAGAAAAGAGAGAGAGAGAGAAAAAAAAGGAAAGAAAAAAAAGAAAGAGAGACAGAGAATGAAAGAAAGAAAGAAAGTAAGAAAAAAAAGAGAGAGAGAAAGAGACAGAGGAAAAGAAAGAGAACGAGAGAGGCGAGATTCGAGAGGATGAGTTCCTACAAGTAGCTTATCAATCACGCCATTTGCCTGGGCTGCCCCGTCACGTGATTGATCGGTGACAGTCCTTCTGGTCGGGAAATAGCGCAATCCTTCCCTCCGTCGCAGGCTATTAGTGTAAGTTGACCTATTTTACGTAAGAATAGCTGCTATTTCAGCCCCGTCAATAGTCCGTGGCGTCGATCGTGTGTTCCTGTCGCGGCGATGTGGATTTTTTTTTTTTTTTTTTTTTGTTATTGTGTTGCTAGTTTCGCGTTTGTTTGTTTGTGTTTGTATCTTATTTTGTTGTGTGTGGTGTAGATAGATAGAAACTGTTTTAGGGTCGTTGTTTGTAGATATTGTGTACTTTTTCATCTTTGGTACTTGTAACTAGAAAACTTCATGTATAATATATATATATATATATATATATTTATATATATCTATATATTATATAATATATAGTATATATATTATAGGTATATATATATATATATAATATTATATATATTAAATATATATATATGTATTGCCACGCAGCACAAACACACACAACACACACACACACAACCACACACACACACACACACACACACACACACACACACACACACACAGCGACACACACACACACACACACACACACACACACACACACGCACACACACACACACACACACACACACACACGTGTGTGTGTGTCCATGAGTGTTAGTATCTAATTATCGAATCCCTTTAACTCAACAAAAGACTGAAAATACCATTGCGCTACCTTGCATTGTCGCATTTTCTCAACTAAAACGTATCCAAAGTCCCACGCACACGTCAGTCACGAAGCGCTCTCAAAGGTCTCAGATTTTCTCATTATTGTATCACTTCGCAAGAAAGACATTTTCGCTCTTACGTCATCAATCAGCTGCTTTGGATGTTTGTTTGTGACGTCACTATATAATCTGCCAATCATAATGAGTTTCTTATTACAATTTTTTTTTTTTTTGGGGGGGGGGGGGTTATTTGTTTGTTTAGAAGTATTTGTTATGAAGATGGTAGTAATTGACAACACGAGCCTTATGATAATAATGCTACTACTAATTATAATCATTAGGAGCAGAAGTTGCAGTAGTGGCATCGTTCTTATCGTTATCATTGATTCGTTTCTTTAATTATTATTATCATCATTATTATTATCACTCTTATTACTGTTATTATCATTATTTTTGTTATTATTATTATTATTATTATTATTATTATTATTATTATATTATCATTATATTATCATTATCATCATCATCATCATCAATCATTACCGTTATTATTATTATCATCATTGTTAATATAACCATCATTATTATATTATTTTCATATCTTTTTGTTGTTGGTAAGGATAATAATGATATAATTATTACCATTATTATTATTATCATTAACATTATTGCTTTTTATATTGCAGATAAACTTGCAGATAGACTCGAGCATAGGAAGCCGTTTTTTACTGCAAAACAAGATAATAAAAATGAATGTTCTAACCATCAAATGTGTGTGATTTTATGTGAAATACTTATGTAGCTTAGTGTAGTGTATAGAAGACTATATACACACATATTCAGTATATAAATCTCTATCTATCTATCTGTCTATCTATCAGTGTCTATCTGTATGTCTATCTATCTATCCCTCTCCCTTTCTCCCTCTCCTTCTCCGTTCCTTCCTTCCTTCTTCCCTCCTCTCTCTCTCTCTCTCTCTCTCTCTCTCTCTCTCTCTCTCTCTCTCTCTCTCTCTCTCTCTGTATTCCTTCCTCTCTTCCCTTCTTTCCTTCCTTCTTCCCTCCTTTCCTCCCTTCCTACTTTCCCCTCTCTCCCTCCCTCTCTCCCCCTCCCTCCCTCCCTCCCTACTTCCCTCTTTTCCGTCCCTCCTACCAACCGGGGAATTTTCACTTCCTCTCCATCCCGTTTTCTCTTCAGTCACCCCTCCGCTTCCACCTCATCTCGTTTTCTGTTCAATTTGTCTCGGTATGCAGCTTGACAGTTTTCCTTGGCACGGCCTCCTTGTACCCCCTCTAATCTCGTT
>NC_051411.1:34798198-34799791 GCF_015228065.2 Penaeus monodon
AAAGAAGGGGGAGGAGGGAAGGTAGGAAAGGGGGGGGGGGAGGAAATGGCAAAAAAAAAAAAAATTGAAACAAAGGGGGATTAGCAAAATAATTGGAATAAAAGGGGGGGGAGGGGATAATTAGAATAAAAAAGAGGAGAATCGGCAAACAATGAAAATAAAAGAAGGAACAAGTTACAAAAAAAAGATAAAAATGACATTTTCCCAACGCGATAAAAATATAAATAAAATAAAATAAAAAGGGGGATAATATAAAAAAAAAACAAAAAACAGTCGGATAATCGAATAAATATAGAATTAACAGCAATTCGGACAAAATCCTTTCTCTTTACTAAGTGATTTCGACAGTAACTGCAGGCGAAGCGGAGGAGAAACTTGGGATTTACGACACAACGAACTTCAAGTATTGGATAGGAGGAGTCGATGGAACGCCGTCTTCTCTCTCTCTCTCTCTCTCTCTCTCTCTCTCTCTCTTTCTTTCTTCCTCTCTCTCTCTCTCTCTCTCTCTCTCTCTCTCTCTCTCTCTTTCTTTCTTCCTCTTTCTCTTTCTCTCTCTCTCTCTCTCTCTCTCTCTCTTTCTTTCTTCCTCTTTCTCTTTCTTTTTCTCTCTTTTTCTCTGTCTCCTCTTTCTCTCTCTCTCTCTCTTCTCTCCTCTCTCTCTCTCTCTCACCCTCTCTCCCCTCTCTCTCTCTCTCTCCTCTCTCTCTCTCTCCCTCCTTCCTTCCCTCTCTCCCTCCCTCTTTCCACCAAACTCTTCACCTCCCCCTCGTTTTCCCCTTAACCCCCCCCTTCCCCTCTCCCCTCTTTCTCCCCCCCCCTCCCCCGGCAAGAAACCTTCGGAGTGACGTCAGCAAAACAGCGTGACGTCAGAAGCACCTTAAGAAAACCCCCACCGTTGTCTTAAGGTCCTGGTGACATCCACGCATCCACATTTTCATCCGCTAAATCCACCGGCGATATCAAACAGTTTTTTTGTTCTTTTTAATCTTTATTTTCTCATACTTCTTATATCTTGTGTATATATTTTTTCTTTATTTTCTTATTCTTCTTATAGCTATTATATATATATATATATATATATATATATATATATATATATATATATATATATTTTTTATTTTATTTATTTATTTATTTTGACACATTTTTTTTTCTTTTTCTTTATTTTCATATGCTTTTTCCTTTTTCTTTGTTTGTTTGTTTCTTTCTTTTCTATATTTTTTACACATATCTCCTCCTTTATTTTTATCCAAATGACCATTTTTTCTCTTCCGTTTTTTTTCTTTCTTTTTTTATCATTTTCCCCCTTTTTCTTATCTCATCTTTATCTTTTTTTCGTTTCTCCTTTTTTACTTTTTTCTTCGCTTCGTCTTATTGTACCTTTTTTTCTTTCCTTTTCTTTTTTTTCTTATTCTTTCTTTCTTTCTATATTCCTTTTCTTAATTACTCTTTAAATCTTTCTCTTCTTTGCGGGTCTTTCGTAAGTGCCTGAGGAAGGGAAGGAGAGAAGGAAAAGAAGAGAAGAGGAAAGAGAGAGAGAGGGAGAGGGAAGAAGGGGAAGAGAAAGGGGAGGAGGGAGAAAGGAAGGAGAGA
>NC_051411.1:34807391-34813949 GCF_015228065.2 Penaeus monodon
TGTGTGTATGTATGTATGTATGTATGTATGTATGTATGTATGTATGTATGTATGTATGTATGTGTGTGTGTGTGCGTACGTGTGTGTGAGAAACTGTTAGAGTAAAAATCTGTTCGAATTCTCTTAGCTCATCAACAGTTTCCAAATGCGTTTGTATCCATGAGTATTCACATGACTATATGAAGGGACAGTCACGCGCCATTTCGCGAGAAGAAATAGAAAAAAAAATACTCTTTCAAAAGAGGGTTTCGTGTCTCCCAATGCACCACACTCACAAATCCCTCAGCCAGGAGAGAAGCCCTCATAGAAAAGCCTCTCCCAAGCGGAAACCCCCGGAAAGGAAGATAGAATAAGGGGGGGGAGGGAAAGAAAGAAAGAAAGGGAAAAAAAAAAGTCGAAAGGGAAAGGCAGGAGGTGTTTAAGAGCTTGGCGTGAGAGTCCTCAGTTGTGCAGCGAGATAAGCAGTTTGACATCGTTGGCCTGTTAGCTGCTGTTCGGAATCGATCCACAGAAATGGATTTCATGAATTTTCCCGCCAAATCCTATTGAGAAAAAGGCGCGCGGCTGGAACTGCTTTTGGCGCGCCTTTTTTTTTTTTTTTTTTTTTTTTTGGGGGGGAAGGGGAGGAGTAGGAATGTTTTGTCTTTCTCTTTCTCATTCCTTCGCTTTCGCTATCGCTCTCTCTCTCTCTCTCTCTCTCTCTCTCTCTCTCTCTCTCTCTCTCTCTCTCTCTCTCTCCATTCCGAGTATCTCTTACGTTTTCCTTTTACCTGGGTCAAAAAATACGGGATTTTTTTTAGCCCGGGTGTAAGCCACGTGTTTTGGATCAATACGTATCGCGAAAGAAATAAGAAATTCTTCTTAAATTCCTTAGACATATATAAAACACATACACATCCACAATCTTCGCCCAGTCTACCCCTCCCTCCTCTCCCTACCCCCCCTTTCACGCCCCTCCCTAAAAAAATATATATATGATAATCGAATAATCTCTCCTCAGAACGAAACAAAGTGAGACTTCGCTCAACACAGGTCAAGCTTCACATGAATTTCCAATGCGCCTAATCTGAGAAAAGCACATGTGAGGAGAGAGTTTTAAACTTGTTTATTGGATGGCAACGCGAAGAAGACGAAGAGATGCGGTATTTTTTAGCAAGCGTTCGTCACTTTTCGTCTTCTTGAGTTTGACGTAAATAATGCTTACGTTTTCGCTCTGTTCGAATCCCAGTCTCTTTGCTAAAGAATCGTTACGTGACTTTTTATTGCCGTATCTCCCTCGCGAACGATAATAAATCACCCTACCAATATCAGTCCTATTATTAATTTTAAATAAGCGTTTAAGAGAGAGAAAAAAATACCAGTGGAGTTAATTAAGAAGACCTTCGCTCGGGCCACAGCTGCGAGTGACCCCAGGCCTATATAACGTAGAGGGAGAACGATGTATTATGGGACGACTCGGTCTATTCTTCTGCATATCGGAGGAAGCCAGCCAGCCCAGCACAGAACTAGCCTTTTCAATCCCGGGATTTACTTCCAGATTTCTTGGGTTTTTGCCGATTTTTCCCCAAACGCCCCCGTCACACTTCTCTCTCTCTCTCTCTCCCCCACTCCCCCTCCCCCCTCCTCCCCTTCCCCCCCCCACGTTCTTGTTCTTTCTATCTCTCTTTCTATCTCCTTCTCTTTAACACTCTTTCTCTTTCTCACTCTGGCTTTCTCTCTCTTTCTCTTTCTCTTTCGCTTTCTCACCCCTTTTTTCATTTTTTTCCCTTTTCTCACTCTTTCTCCTTCAGTTCTAGATTTGCATATTCACTATGGGTGGAAACATCTTTTATTTTATCTCTTGTTTATTTTCTCTTGATCTCTCTCTTTCTCTTTCTTCTTCCGTTCTCTTACGAAATGAGAAGCAATATATTATACGATGAACAGAAATACATCCACACGAGGAATGAATATGTTAACACGATTTCTATTTTCCTAACAGCTGAGCCCTTCACAGCTGTTGTATTTGGGCCTGTGTGTGCGTATGTGTGTGTGTTTGGGTTTGTGTGTGGTTTTTGGTTGTTGTTTGGGTCTGTGTGTTTTGTGTTTGGGGGCTGTGGTGGGGCGTTGTGTGTTGTGTTTGGGTCTTTTTTGTTGTGTTTGGGGTTTTGGGGTTGTGTGTGTGTGTTTGGGGTTTTTGTGTGTTTTTGTGTTTGGGGTTTTGTTTGGGTTTTTCTGTGTGCGTGTGCGCGGGGGTTTTGTTTGGGGGCTGTGGTGTGTTTTTTTGGGGCTTGTGTTTGGGTGTGTGTGTGTTTTAGTTTTTGGGGTGTATTTTTGTTGGGGCTGTGTGTGTTGTTTTGGTCTGTGTTGGTTGTGGTGTTTGGGGCGTGTGTGTGTTTGGGCTTTTGGGTGGGTGGTGTGTTTTGGGGGTGTTTTGGGGGGTTTTGTGTGGTTTTTGTGTGGTGTGGTTGTGTGGGTGGGTGTTTATACACACCCCACACACACACACACACAAAATATATATATAAAAAAAAATAAATAAAATTTTATATAATATATATATATATTATATATTAATATATATATTATAATAAAATATATAAGATATTAATATATAATCATTTTTAATATAAAAAATTTTTTTTTTTTATTAAATAAATAAATAAAAAAAAATATATTGTTTTTGTGTTTTTTGATTTTTTTTTTTTTTTTTTTTTTTTTTCTTCTTTATTTTTTTATATATTTAATTTTATATTATAAAATATATATATATATTTTTTTTATAAAATTTTTTATATTTAATATTTAATTATATAAAATTTTATATATACATATATTATACAAATTATAACAATATATATATATATAATTATAATATTATATATATATTAATATATAATAATAAAAAGGGGAAATGGGGTTTTTGTTTTTTTATAAAAAAATATATATATAAAAATATAATAATAAATAATATATAATATAAAAAATAATTTAAAATATAAATATTAATAAATATAAAAATTAAAATAAATATTATATTTATATATTATATAATAAATTTATAAATTAAAAATTTAAAAATATAAATATATATATATATATATATATGTATATATATATATATTATATATTATCTATATATATATTATATATAATTATATAATATTATTTATATTTATATATATATATGTATGCATATAATATATATTATATATATTATACTATATGTATATATTATATATATATATATATATATATATATATACTGTGTGTGTGTGTGTGTGTGTATATAGTTTGTATATATTATTATATATATATTTAGATTATATATATATATACTAGATATATATATTTACGATATTATATATAAACATATATATATACATTGTATATACATCTGATATATACTCATATACAACACACACACACACCACACAATTACACCCACACGCATACCCACCCCCACACACCACACACACACACACACACACACACACACACACACACACACACACACACACACACACACACACACACACCCACACACACAAAAACACACACAAAAAACAACACACCACACACGCAAAAACACATACCTATATAGTATATATATATATATATAATTATATCTATATATATAGATATATATATATATATATATATTATAGATTATTAGATATATATTACGCACAGTGGTCGTAGGGGAACGACACCGCCGTGGCACAAACCGCGTTTTGGGGAATTAGGAGGGCATCCAATCAGGCAAGGCCTGCACTGCCGTATAACCTCTCAGTAATGAATGAGAGAGGCTATGTCCTGCAGTGGAATGAATGGCTGTTGAAAAAAAAAAAAAAAAAAAAAAAAAAAAAAAAAAAAAAAAAAAAAAAAAAAAAAATATATTTATATATATATTTTTTTTTTATATATATATATATATATATATATATATATATATATTATACACACACACACACACACACACACAATTACACACACACAAACACATGCATGTATATATGTGTGTATATATAAATATACATTCATATATGCATATATACATATGCATTTGTGTATGTATATATGTATGAATGTATGTATATATGCAGGCATGTACATATATTTTTGAATAGCAACAACGTTCCGTATATTTTTCTGTGCTCTGAAATCTATTAACGGCAAAAACGGTTTGTGAAAACCTGCTTCATCCAAAGCATTTTCTGTTGAATAACAATTTAGACCATAATTGTTATCAGCATTTTTGTTTGTTTGTTAGAAAACATATATAAACCAGAAATGCTTCTGTACGGGTGTGAAAGAGGGCGTCAAACTCCCGTAGAGGTTGTGCAGAAGATTGACTACCTTTTATTTGCATCATAGTTCTGAGGCGTCTTGGCGTGGCCTTTTACTCCTTGAAATCTTTCGAAGCATTTCTTCCAATACGCGAGGAGAGTAGATTGTTAACGAAGAGGTGATCTTCTGAACGCATATGTTAACGTAAATATTATATATATATGTATAAAGTAATACTATATATATATATAGTATAGTAGATATCCTTATATTAAAATCATAGTTATATATATTGCTTGATATATATAGTTTTGAATTCACAAACACACATAGTGGGTGTGTATGTAGGGTGTGTGCGAGTGTGTGTAGTTTGTGTATGTGTGTGTGTGTTGTGTTGCGCGCGCGCGGTGTGTGTGTTTGTGTGTTTTGTGTGTGTGTGTGTTGTTGTGTGTGTGTGTGTGTGTGATGTGTGTGTATGTGTGTGTGTGTGTGTTGTGTTGTGTGTGTGTGTGTGTGTGTGTGTGCATGACACTTCAAGCACCGGTTTGGGCCTCGCTATACATTTTGGATCGTCATTCCGACGTAGCATGGCAGCCTGGATTATGTATCACTTGTAACCAGCTAGTATTATTTCATAAGATCATAACTCTGCGATTTCATATTCCTTTTGCTCCTGAGTTGAAGAACTGTGTATGTGCGTGTGTGTGTATACCTGTGTGTTTATTTTTTTTCTTTTTTCTTTTCTTTCTTTCTTTCTTATGTACGTGATCCTATATCTAACAATGCACATGATTACACGTATGCAAACCAATAGATACCGTATGTATATGCTCGCGCCTGCGTGTGTATCTGCCCGTGTAGCAAGCGCTGCCCGCGGAGAAAGCAGACGCGAAAGAGGAACGCACATATAATATACATATATATGAATATTAGCCCGACAGCGTTGAGGCGCCGTAGACACAGCTCCGTTAAGAGAAGCGAGTTACTGCCTCACGCGAGAAAAACCGGAATATTTCACGTTTATGGGATAACAAGAGGAAGTCTAAGCCCCCCCCCGTCCCTCCTCCTCCTCCTCCCTTTCCCTCTCTGCCCCCAACCCCCCTATCCCTTCTTATCTCCCCCCCCCCTAAACCCTTTTTTCTCCCCCTCCCTCCCTCTCAGCCTTCCTCTCACCCCCCTCCCCCTCCCTCCCTCTCAGCCTTCCTCTCACCCCCCCTCCCCCTCCCACCGACCCTCCCACACAATGCATAAAGCAACATTTCTTTAGCCTTTCCTTTTCCTTTTTATTTTTGTCCTGTTTCGTTCTCTTGCTCTGTTCCTCGTCGCCTTATATATATATATATATATATATATATATATTATATATATAATATATATATATATATATATATATATATATATATATATATATAATATATGTATATATATATATTTTTTTTTTTTCTCACTTGTCTTTACTTTTAGTTTTCGTCTCTCTCTTTCCACTCTTTCTCCTTCCTCTTTCCCCACATTTTATAATTCCAGTCTTTCTTTTCCTTTCTTCCCTCTCTCTCTCCTTCCCCGTTAACCATCCTTTCCTTTCGTCGTCCCTCCCCCTTCCATCTTTCTTCCTTCTCCCCCCCCCTTTCTATCATCCTTCCCTCCCATTTCCTCTTCTATCCTACTCTCTTCTGTCCTTTCCCACTTCCCCTTTCCATCCTTCCCCCTTCCCTCCCATCCTCTATCCCTCCTTCTCTCCCTCCCTCCTTGCTTCCTTCCCCCTCTGTCCTTCCCCCTCTCTCCATCCATCCCATCCACCCACCCTCTTTCCCTCCCTCCCTCCCTCCTTCCCTCCCCCCCTCCCTCCCTCCCTCCCTCCCTCCCTCTTTCCCCCCTTAATTCCCTCCCCCTTCTATCCTTCCCCCTCCTGTCCTTTCTCCCTCTTTCCTTTCCCTTCCTCTTCCCTCCCTCTTCCCTCTATCCTCCCTCCCTCCCTCTCTCCCTCCCCCCTCCCCTCCCTCCCACCTCCCCCCTTCATTCCTCCCTCCCTCTCCCCCTCCCTCCCTCATTCTTCCCTCCCTCCCTCCCTCCCTCGCCACACAATCTGGCACCATCACCAACCACCTCATAACGCTGCCCTCACGCTCTCATTTACAAACTTGAGGCAAACTCCCGTCGAATGTCCCTGGAGACGGAGGACGCGGGTGAGGAGGGGAATGAGGAGAGGGAAAGGAGGGGAAGGGAAGGAGGAGAATGAGGAGAGGAAAAGGAGGGGAAAGGAAGGAGGGGAAGGGAAGGAGGGGAAGGGAA
>NC_051411.1:34822157-34827157 GCF_015228065.2 Penaeus monodon
AAAATTTTTGTTATTTTTCCCTTTTTTTTATACTTTCATCAATTGAAATTTTTTTATCTGTTTTTTTTATCTCTCTTGATTGTTATCTGTTTATTATTGGTTTTATGTGAAAGATTTGGGTGAATTATATATTAATAGGTTGATTAGTAGATTGAAATGATAATTTATGATTTCTATGATTTTCAGAAATCAAGTTTCACAGCCTATTGTTGGGCCAGAGAAATCAGACCTGGCATTATACAGGAAAAATCCCAACATGGGTAGGTGAAGCATGGGCCAGTGTATATGTATGTTGATTTAGATTTTGGCTTTGGTCATTTCATTCTTCAATTGATATTCTTCATTGAATTTAAAAAGTGATTTTAAGGTTGAATATTGTTTTACAGCATTTTGATTTTTAAGGGGATATGATCAGAAATCTTAATTATGCTAAAATTTTACAGCCAGTTATTAAGAAATGCAGGTGATGTATAGTTTTTTGTTGTTTCAAATTCAGAGCAGTTTGGGGAAAAAAAAAAAAAAAAAAAAAAAAAAAAGAAAAGAAAGATATGTCAAGCAAGAAAAACCATTGGCTGTTGCAAACAAAAGCATGATTTTTTTATTTATCAATAGATTTAAGTTCATCCATGCTTGATATACCTAAAGATTTGGGGCATTTTTTTCAAACGTCTTATCATGGGGCATTACCTTACTCCCAAAAATAGCGTGCAATTGACTGGAAAAGTCTGATAACTTTATTTAAATGCCATGATTGTCCAGTGGCCAGTCTCAAAAAATTTGGAGATTTTTTGTTACATTTGGGTAGCCCTGTGAGTGCGGAAAAGGGCACCAGCTTACCAACCACGGGAGCAGATAAGACAAGAAAAAATGAGCTCACTCACAGATGATCAGAGAAAAGTTCTTATCTCTCTCATTGCTGATCATAGTCATATAATTAATTCAAAGGGTATGACCTGGGAAGCATCAAACACAAGCAGAGAGCTTGGAAAGCATAAGAATTGCCAGCATGGTGTCCTTGCAGTAGAAAACGAATATCCTTGAGTTATCAAAAATCCCCTTGTCATTTTCACTTCCAGGCCCAAATGGCAAGATATTGTGAACTTTTGGTCTGTATCCAAATATACCTTGCAAGTTGATGGAAAAGTTCCCCTCAGTTAGTATTTCCTCCCAGACTGCAAACTGGCACATGGGTACAGTCAAAGTATCAATAACCCCCGGTATTCCTGCTATTAATTTAAACTTCTCATCAAATCCTGTTACATTTCTTGGAGTTGGAAAGTACCATTGTTTCTATGAATCTTGAAAAAATGCTATATATTTGCAGACTGATGCCTCAGACATTCTAAACAGTCTGCAATATTTAGCTGGAAGAATCCTACTACTATGTAATGCAGAGGTCATATGTTGGGGGAAGTGAAAAGCTGCAACCTAAAGAACTCTTAAGGCAATATTGTTAGGTTAAAAAAATATTTTGCATAAAGTAAGGCTACAGCTACTCACTAAAACCTGTGGATATGATGCTCATCCAGTCTAAAAATACCATAGTATGTCACAGCTCTCTGGTGATATTTAATTAAATTTATGCCCAAAAAATTTGATGTGAATTCGAGATTTGATGACCTTTGCAGGCATGTGAAGTATGGAACACACAGACTCTCTCCATTTAGCCTTATTTTGAACAATTACTCAGTTGTTATAAATAACAGTACATTCGGTAATAGCTGGATTAACAGCTTAGTTAACAATTTTTAAAACATGACTGTCTGTCAAATTTTAATTGTCCCTATTACTAGTTAACGAATATGATGTTTAAAAATACCCCAGTAAGAATTTTTCTGTTAAATATGTGTGGCATGAAATACACATCTTCATGTTTCCGTTTAACACCTAGTTTATGTGGAACTGAATTACAGTTTACGCAGCAATATACCCTTTTCTTATATTTCCTTCAACTGCACTGTGTTGATATCACCTTCACCTCTCAGGCCTCGACATGGTATGGTTAATACAAATCATAAACTTTAAAAGTCTACTTTCATAAAAATCTAAGTGATGTCAGTTTGCATATAAAGTCAAACTTTAACCCATGAAATGTTGCCGGTATTTTTGGTGCGTTCCAGTACACTCATTTGGCAGCTCAGGACTCAAAAAAATGTATAATTTCAAACAAATATTTTCTATAAGCCCAATGTGGCACAAATTAAAATTTGATTAATGAATTTAGATATCACAGTATAGACAAGGTACAACATTTCAATTTATGGTAGACATATTATCTATCAGGAATGGCTTCTGGGAGATGTAGCTGACCCTTTCTTTTTCATTGGGGTTGCAGTGATATTTTTGGGTAAGTCCAAAGGAAATTTTTTTTAACTAAATCAATTGCTCATTTTAGGTTGTTAGGGGTTTGTGTCGGCTGTTCGCAAGCTAAAAGAATGGCCCCAAAGTTTGCAATATTTGACTGACTTGACAAAAGCCATGGATTTAGCAAGGATTATGTGGGTGGTCATTTTTAATCTGAGATTGGATGCATTTAGGTAGTTTAGATAATTAACAAACACTATATTTTTCTCTTGTTTTGGGATTTCTCTCTAGTTTTTACCAGATTTATGACATTTCATATATGTTATGATATTTCTTTTCTTCCTTTGATTTGTGATAAAAGAATCTAATGGTAATGATTTCATACATGTATTTCAAAGCAAATCAGTTGCTTTTAGACAAGTTTTATAAACTTATATAACTCAGCTATATTTTTAGTTTTAGATTTTTCTGCTGTGAATAAGAGACTGGGAGAATTATGGGCATTAGTACCAACAACCCAGAAATATGTAAGCATTGATAGATATTTAGTAATATCTGGAACATAAAGTGAAAATAAGGCATAATACATTGGTCTTGATTTTGCGTCACGAAATTCTATACATACTCTCAACAGAACTGGAAACGTCGAGCAAAACCCCTGGCTGCCAAAGGTAATCAGAAGGGCTCCATGATTAGCACAGGCAAGGCTGCCAAACGGGTCTCAGAACACCGCTCGCAGCAATCTCATCAACAAAGGTGGGTGAAACCCCAACAAGTTTTGCGCACATCGTCAAAGCAGTCGGATGTGGGACCGCCAGCGCCTACCCAGAAGGCACACACGTCAACACCAAAGTGAGTAAGATAAAGTTTTAGAAATTTTGGGAGGTTAAAATGAATATTTTTTTTTTTTTTTAACATTATAAGTAGGTAATTTTCTTTTCTTTACTAGGTCACTGACTTTTCCTTTCATATGAGATCACAGAGTTGTATGTGATATTTATTTTTAACTTCAAAGTTAACTGAGAAATAGTTTTCAGTACTGTAAATTGCTATTTTATATTCAACGCATTTTCTTAATGACCATAATAATTGATTGCTAACTAGTAACATAGGAATAAATGGTGAATTCCTTGTAAGATTTTTTTTTTTCTAAGGTTTTCTCTTTCTAATATCTTTTTTAAATTTACCAAATATATTTAGCTTTTTTTGTGCCTTTTCTTCTCTCTTTCTTTTTTTTTCTCTTTCTTTGTTGTATATGATAAATCCTAAAATTATTAATGTCTCTAGAAATTGTTTGTCTCTTGATATAAGAGGGAGGAATATTTTAGAGAAAAAAGAACAATAATGACTTTCTCGCCCCATTCATCTCCAGAGCAAATCGATCTTTTGGGAACATCTATCAGTGACCACAGTCCACCAAGTGCCTACAAAGTGACTGGAAGTTCACCTATTGACGTTGCTGCGCACATCAAGCTACTGGAGAATCACTGAACAATATTGGACAAAAGCGGGAAGGAACATGAGGTAGGAATGTGGGAGGTTTTGCTATTTTTATCAAAGTTTTGGGTTTAAGACAGGTTGAATTTTTTTTTCTGTAAAGTGGTTTATTTATGAAACTGAAAACCCAAACTGTTATGACTTATTGAAAAGAAAACTTTTAATTATAGTAACTGCAGTTATAGATAATTAATTTCTTAGTAGTTCACAAAATTATTTGTTACAATATTTTTTTTTTATCTATTATTGATCCTTGGTCCTTGAAGACAGTGAAAAATATAAGCATAGGTTATTTACCATTATTACAGGGTTTTTTAAGGCCTGTTATGATTAATGTTTCAGTATTGCTTCTGTTATATTGCTGTAACTATCAATGTACCAAAGGAATTGGTTCTGCCAGAGAATTATTCAGGCATCCTCATCATTTAAGTACTAAGCAATTTAAACTATAAGTGAAATCAGCTTTATAATGTGTTCCTTTTTCCATATTTCAGGGTCAGATTGCTGTGTCAGGGAGTTGTCTGTGCTGCTAGACTCGATGTTGTGTGTCCTTGGACACTGACATCCCTAACAGCCCAGGTAGAGGAGATAAGGGGAGCTGTACCAGAGCCCACTTTGATGAATATACTTGATAACATTGCATATAAAATGCCTGGCATTGTTTAAAATTTCATTGAAATTTTGGGGACGCGTCTCTGTTATGCCTGGATGAAAGTAAATTATTTATATTATGTTTTGCTTTTTGCTTTTCCCTTCATTTGAGATTTGTTATTGTGTGAAAAAATAGGACATAGGGCAAGGACAGTTAAATAAAAACATATACTGATGAATGTACTATCAGGTGAAAGTAATGATAGTGCAGAGGGTTATGTATCAGTTGTTATTCTTCCCAACTACCCTTCCATTCATTTTAATAACTTGTAACATATATTTAGTGTTTATACAGGATTGCTTCAAATTTCTAAGTCCATTGCAGCATCCTCTTTTTTAGGCACCTTTCACATTACCTGCATAATATTTTTGCAACTTATTATGCAAAGTAGTAGTCTTAGTCGTAGCAAATTTATAAAAAATCCACATATTTTGTTAAATCACATATTTTCCACTGTTACTTCTTTTTTTTCTATTTCTCTTTCTTACCATTATTATAACTAGTAACACAGTTGACAAAACATAGATGAAGCCAGAAAAAATTTCCA
>NC_051411.1:34836874-34841732 GCF_015228065.2 Penaeus monodon
TAAAATTTTGCAAGTTGATGGAAAAGTTCCCCTCAGTAGTATTCTCCCAGACTGCAAACGGCACAGGGTACAGTCAAGTATCTAATAACCCCTGGTATTCCTGCTATTAATTGAAACTTCTCATCAAATCCTGTTACATTTCTTGGAGTTGGAAAAGTACCATTGTTGCTATGAATCTTGAAAATATGCTAATATATTGCAGACTGATGCCTAGACATTTCTAAAACAGTCTGCAATATTTAGCTGGAAGAATCCTACTACTATGTAATGCAGAGGTCATATGTTGGGTGAAGTGAAATGCTGCAACCTAAAGAACTCTTAAGGCAATATTGTTAGGTTTAAAAAAATATTTTGCATAAAGTAAGGCTTACAGCTACTCACTAAAACCTGTGGATATGATGCTCATCCAGTCTAAAATACCATAGTATGTCACAGCTCTCTGGTGATATTTAATTAAATTTATGACCAAAATTTGATGTGAATTCGAGATTTGATGACCTTTGCAGGCATGTGAAGTATGGAACACACAGACTCTCTCCATTTAGCCTTATTTTGAACAATTACTCAGTTGTTATAAATAACAGTACATTCTGGTAATAGCTGGATTAACAGCTTAGTTAACAATTTTTGAACATGACTGTCTGTCAAACTTTAATTGTACCTATTACTAGTTAACGTAATATGATGATTAAATACACCAGTAAGAATTTTCTGTTAAATATGTGTGGCATGAAATACACATCTTCATGTTTCCGTTTAACACCTAGTTTATGTGGAACTGAATTACAGTTTACGCAGCAATATACCCTTTTCTTATATTTCCTTCAAACTGCACTGTGTTGATATCACCTTCACCTCTCAGGCCTCGACATGTATGGTAATACACATCATAAACTTTATAAATGTCTTACTTTCATAAAAATCTAAGTGATGTCAGTTTGCATATAAAGTCAAACTTTAACCCATGAAATGTTGCCTGGTATTGTTGGTGCGTTCCAGTACACTCATTTGGCAGCTCAGGACTCAAAAAATGTATAATTTCAAACAAATATTTCTATAAGCCAATGTGGTTTCCAATTAAAATTTGATTAATGAATTTAGATATCACAGTATAGACAAGGTACAACATTTCAATTTATGGTAGACATATTATCTATCAGGAATGGCTTCTGGAGATGTAGTGACCCTTTCTTTTTTCATTGGGGTTGCAGTGATATTTTGGGTAGTCCAAGGAAATTTTCTTTAACTAAATCAATTGCTCATTTTCAGGTTGTTAGGGGTTTGTGTCGGGCTGTTCGCAAGCTAAAAGAATGGCCCAATGTTTGCAATATTTGACTGACTTGACAAAAGCCATGGATTTAGCAAGGATTATGTGGGTGGTCATTATAATCTGAGATTGGATGCATTAGTGTATGTTTAGATATTAACAAACACTATATTTTTCTCTTGTTTGGTATTTCTCTCTAGTTTTTACCAGATTTATGACATTCATATATGTTATGATTTTTCTTTTCTTCCTTTGATTGTGATAAAAAATCTAAGGATAATGATTTCATACATGTATTCTAAGCAAATCAATTGCTTTTAGACAAGTTTTATATAACTTATATAACTCAGGTATATTTTTACGTTTCAGATTTTTCTGCTGTGAATAAGAGACTGGGAGAATTATGGGCATTAGTACCAACAACCCAGAAAATATGTAAGATTGATAGATATTTTTATTTATTTTATCTGGAACATAAAGTGAAAATAAGGCATAATACATTGGTCTTGATTTTGCGTCACGAAATTCTATACATACTCTCAACAGAACTGGAAACGGCGAGCAAAACGCCTGGCTGCCAAAGGTAATCAGAAGGGCTCCATGATTAGCACAGGCAAGGCTGCCAAACAGTCTCAGAACACCGCTCGCAGCAATCTCATCAACAAAGGTGGTGTGAAACCCCAACAAGTTGTGCGCACATCGTCAAAGCAGTCGGATGTGGGACCGCCAGCGCCTACCCAGAAGGCACACACGTCAACACCAAAGTGAGTAAGATAAATGTTTTAGAAATTTTGGGAGGTTAAAATGAATTTTTTTTTTTTTTTTTTTTTTTTTTTTTTTTACAGTATAAGTAGGTAATTTTCTTTTCTTTACTACAAGTAGGTCACTGACTTGTCTTTCATATGAGATCACAGAGTTGTATGTGATATTTATTTTTAACTTCAAAGTTAACTGAGAAATAGTTTTCAGTACTGTAAATTGCTATTTGATATTCAACTGCATTTTCTTAATGACCATAATAATTGACTTGCTAACTAGTAACTTAGGAATAAATGGTGAATTCCTTGTAAGATTTTTTTTTTTTCTAAGGTTTTCTCTTACTCATATCTTTCTTAAATTTACCAAATATATTTAGCTTTTTTGTGCCTTTTCTTCTCTCTTTCTTTTTCTTTCTTTTTCTTTGTTGTATATGATAAATCCTAAAATTATTAATGTCTCTAGAAATTGTTTGCCTCTTGATATAAGAGGGAGGAATATTTTAGAGAAAGAAAGAACAATAATGACTTTCTCGCCCCTTTCATCTCCAGAGCAAATCGATCTGTTGTAACATCTATCAGTGACCACAGTCCACCAAGTGCCTACAAAGTGACTGGAAGTTCACCTATTGACGTTGCTGCGCACATCAAGCTACTGGGAGAATCACTGAACAATATTGGACAAAAGCTGAAGGAACATGAGGTAGGAACGTGGGTGGATTTGCTATGTTTATCAAAGATTTGGTAAGGGACAGGTTGAATTTATTGTTCTGTAAAGTGGTTTATTTATGGCACTGAAACCCAGCTGTTATGACTTATTTGAAAAGAAAACTATAGTTATAGTAACTGCAGTTATAGATAATTAATTTCTTAGTAGTTCACAAAATTATTTGTTACAATATTTGTTTTTTATCTATTATTGATCCTTGGTCCTTGGAGACAAGTGAAAAATATAAGCATAGGTTATTTACCATTATTACAGGGAAGGTTTTTAAGGCCTGTTATGATTAATGTTTCAGCATTGCTTCTGTTATATTGCTGTAACTATCAATGTACCAAAGGAATTGGTTCAGCCAGAGAATTATTCAGGCATCCTCATCGTTTAATGTACTAAGCACATCAAACTATAAGTGAAATCAGCTTTATAATATGTTCCTTTTTCTATATTTCAGGGTCAGATTGCTGTGTCAGGGAGTTTGTCTGTGCTGCTAGACTCGATGTTGTGTGTCCTTGGACCACTGACATGCCTAACAGCCCAGGTAGAGGAGATAAGGGGAGCTGTACCAGAGCCCACTTTGATGAATATACTTGATAACATTGCATATATAATGCCTGGCATTGTTTAAAATTTCATTGTAATTTGTGACCGCTGTCTCTGTTATGCCTGGATGAAAGTAAAATTATTTATATTATGTTTTGCTTTTTGCTCTTCCTTCATTTGAGATTTGTTATTGTGTGAAAAAATAGGGCATGGGGCAAGGACAGTTAAATAATACATATACTGATGAATGTACTATCAGGTGAAAGTAATGATAGTGCAGAGGGTTATGTATCAGTTGTTATTCTTACAACTAGTCTTCCATTCACTTTAATAACTTGTAACATATATTTAGTGATTATACAGGATTGCTTCAAATTTCTAAGTCCATAGCAGCATCCTCTTTATTAGGCACCTTTCACGTTACCTGCATAATATTTTTGCAACTTATTATGCAAGTAGTAGTCTTAGTCATAGCAAATTTATAAAAACATCCACATATTTTGTTAAATCACATATTTTCCACTGTTACTTCTTGTTTTTCTATTTCTCTTTCTTACCATTATTATAACTAGTAACACAGTCTGACAAACATAGATGAAGCCAGACAAAAATTTCCACACATCAAAACATCATTTCATAGTTTGACATTGATCAATCTTCCTTTCCTATGAATGTATAATGATTAATTATAACAATTTTATGACACATCATCAGGTATTAGGAGTCCCCTGATAATGCGTAAACCCTGGTAAAATTTGATACTTTATACTAATTCAGAGCTCTGTAATTTGCATGCTTTAAAAGGCCAAAGGATTTTCCTTTACTCCCCTATGAAACCATCTCAACTGAAGTTTCTTATAGCTTTAATGGGAAAGTGTGTAAACAGGATTACTATGGAAAGGTGAAGAGGAAAAATAACAGTATAATGGAAAAGTCCTTTAATGAGTTTCCTGGCCCTGGTTTATCTGCCTCTTTTATACTAATGCTTTATCTAGTTCAACTGTTCATTATTTGTCACGTTCATATATAATATATTTTATATAGTATATATATATATATATATAATAAAAATATATATTATATATATATATATATATATATATATATATTTTATATTTATATATAAAATATATATATTAATATATATATATATAATATATATATATATATAATTAACATATTTTATAATTATATAATGTATAATATATATATATTATATATATATTAATATATATATATATATATATATATATATATAAAATATATATATATATATATATATATGTTTTAATATATGAATTTTTTTTTTTGTTGTGTTTGGTGTATTAATACTATCAAACATATTAATACATATTTATTTTTTAGTCATTTATTTATCCCCACATATATTCAAATTCTTTAAACTCCATTAAATATCCACCTTTCCCAAAAAGTTATAAGTTTATTAGTGAGAAAGATATGTTTCAATAAGGTGTGATATGAAAATACTATTTATTGTCCATTTAAAAGGGGATGTTAAATATTAATAAACACTGAATCAGTTTGTTTAATTTACCTTATTATATTGTTAATATA